>NC_048579.1:79863616-79958616 GCF_013265735.2 Oncorhynchus mykiss | reverse complement strand
GGTGTTGAAGTAACCGCCAGGTGTTGAAGTAACCATCAGGTGTTGAAGTAACCACCAGGTATCAGCACCATTACAAACCCAGGTGTTGAAGTAAATTCCAGGTTTGCAGCACCATTACAAACCCAGGTGTTGTAGTAACCACCAGGTATCAGCACCATTACAAACACAGGTGTTGAAGTAATCACCAGGTATCAGCACCATTACAAACCCAGGTGTTGAAGTAACCACCAGGTGTTGAAGTAACCAACCAGGTGTTGTAGTAACCACCAGGTGGCAGCACCATTAACCAAAAACCAGCCTGAAACTCTTTCTAAAGACTATTGACATCTAGTGGAAGCCCTAAGAACTGCAATTTGGGAGGACTTGGGCTTATGATTATAGTACTAGCCGTTGAAAATAGTGGTAAGCCAAATATTTTTTTTGGGGGGGATGTTTGTCCTCTGGGTTTCGCCTGCCATATCAGTTCTGTAATACTCACATACATCAGTTTAACAGTTTCAGAAACTTTAGAGTGTTTTCTATCTAAATCTACCAATTATATGCGTATCCTAGCTTCTGGACCTGAGTAACAGGTAGTTTACTTTGGGCATGCTTTTCATCCGGATGTGAAAATACTGCCCCCTATTCCAAAGAAGTTGTAACATGCTCCTTCTCTCCCTCCCTCCTCTCCAGGTTCAGCCAAAGAGTGTGATCCCAGCCAGCCTCCTCCCCAGCCACAGCCCTGTGTCTCTCCCTAGGGAGCAGCCAGCCAGCCTCCTCCTCAGCCACAGCCCTGTGTCTCTCCCTAGGGAGCAGCCAGCCAGCCTCCTCCTCAGCCACAGCCCTGTGTCTCTCCCTCAGGAGCAGCCAGCCAGCCAGAAACAGTCATCCTGTCAGGCCCTCAGTCTCCTCAACCTCCAGAGAGCTACCGCTGTAGTCAGCCCTAAGAGCCACGCCCACAGTTTTAACCACACCCACAGCTCTAGCCACACCCTCACACAGAGCCACACCCTCGGCCCGGCCCTGCCTACAGCCAACAGCACGTTCAGTCCAGAACGTCTCTCCATAGGCCAGGGAGACACAGCCACCTTCACAACCTCCTCACCCCCACCCCTGGCCCAGGCCCTGGTCTCTCCCCTGGCCCAGACCCTGGCCTCTCCCCTGGCCCAGACCCTGGTCTCCCCCCTGGCCCAGACCCTGGTCTCTCCCCTGGCCCAGACCCTGGCCTCTCCCCTGGCCCAGACCCTGGTCTCCCCCCTGGCCCAGACCCTGGTCTCTCCCCTGGCCCAGACCCTGGTCTCTCCCCTGGCCCAGACCCTGGTCTCTCCCCTGGCCCAGACCCTGGTCTCTCCCCTGGCCCAGACCCAGTCTCTCTCCCCGGCCCAGACCCAGTCTCTCTCCCCGGCCCAGACCCAGTCTCTCTCCCCGGCCCAGACTCACTCTCTCTCCCCGGCCCAGACCCAGCCTCTCTCCCCGGCCCAGACCCAGTCTCTCTCCCCGGCCCTAGCCTGGCCTGGAGGCATCTCCCCCACCTCTACCAGCAGCAGCAGCCCAACAGCCACCTCAGCCTCAGTTGCCCCCGGTGTGACCTTCTCCATCATCTCTGCCTCGCCGCCTGCCGACACCGGGAACAACAGGGTGTGGACCATCAGTGAGGCAGTCAAGGTCCAGCCGCTGGTCTTCAACACTGACAATAAGGTTAAAGACTGTCCTTGTCCAACACATCCTTCTGTCAGTCCTACCAGCTCTACTGACTGTCTCTGTCAGCATGGTCTCTACAATCACACACACACACATGCTGATCTAACTCTTCTGTAGAGGTGGGGGAGGCCTCATTACAGGCATCATTATAGGCCTCATTACAGGCATCATTACAGGCCTCATTACAGGTCTGATTATAGGCATCATTACAGGCATCATTACAGGCATCATTATAGGCATCATTACAGGCATCATTATAGGCATCATTACAGGCCTCATTACAGGTCTGATTATAGGCATCATTACAGGCATCCTTACAGGCATCATTACAGGCGTCATTACAGGCATCATTATAGGCATCATTACAGGCTTCATTATAGGCATCAATACAGGCATCATTACAGGCATCATTATAGGCATCATTACAGGCATCATTACAGGCATCATTACAGGCATCATTACAGGCCTCATTATAGGCATCAATACAGGCATCATTACAGGCATCATTACAGGCATCATTACAGGCATCATTACAGGCATCACTACAGACATCAATACAGGCATCAATACAGGCATCATTACAGGCCTCATTACAGGCATCACTACAGGCATCAATACAGGCATCAATACAGACATCAATACAGGCATCAATACAGGCATCATTACAGGCATCATTATAGGCATCATTACAGGCATCATTACAGGCATCATTACAGGCATCACTGCATGCATCATTACAGGCATTCATTACAGGCCTCACTACAGGCATCATTACAGGCATCACTACAGGCATCAATACAGGAATCAATACAGGCATCATTACAGGCCTCACTACAGGCATCAATACAGGCATCAATACAGACATCAATACAGGCATCATTACAGGCATCACTACAGGCATCACTACATGCATCACTACAGGCATCATGACAGGCATCATTACTGGCCTCACTACAGGCATCATTACAGGCATCACTACAGGCATCATTATAGGCATCACTACAGACATCAATACAGGAATCAATACAGGCATCATTACAGGCCTCACTACAGGCATCAATACAGACATCAATACAGGCATCATTACAGGCATCACTACAGGCATCACTACATGCATCACTACAGGCATCATGACAGGCATCATTACTGGCCTCACTACAGGCATCATTACAGGCATCACTACAGGCATCATTACAGGCATCGTTACAGGTCTCATTACAGGTCTGATTATAGGCATCATTACAGGCATCATTATAGGCATCATTACAGGCGTCATTACAGGCATCATTATAGGCATCATTACAGGCCTCATTATAGGCATCAATACAGGCATCATTACAGGCATCATTATAGGCATCATTACAGGCATCATTACAGGCATCATTATAGGCATCATTACAGGTCTTATTATAGGCATCAATACAGGCATCATTACAGGCATCATTATAGGCATCATTACAGGCATCATTACAGGCATCATTACAGGCATCATTACAGGCATCACTGCATGCATCACTACAGGCATCATTACAGGCATCATTACAGGCATCACTACAGACATCAATACAGGCATCAATACAGGCATCATTACAGGCCTCATTACAGGCATCACTACAGGCATCAATACAGGCATCAATACAGACATCAATACAGGCATCAATACAGGCATCATTATAGGCATCATTACAGGCATCATTATAGGCATCATTACAGGCATCATTACAGGCATCAATACAGGCATCGCTGCATGCATCATTACAGGCATCATTACAGGCATCATTACAGGTCTGATTATAGGCATCATTACAGGCATCATTACAGGCCTCATTACAGGTCTGATTAGGACCATGCCCCAGGAATACCTGACATGATGACTCCTTGCTGTCCCCAGTCCACCTGACTGTGCTGCTGCTCCAGTTTCAACTATTCTGCCTTATTATTATTCGACCATGCTGGTCATTTATGAACATTTGAACATCTTGACCATGTTTTGTTATAATCTCCACCCGGCACAGCCAGAAGAGGACTGGCCACCCCACATAGCCTGGTTCCTCTCTAGGTTTCTTCCTAGGTTTTGGCCTTTCTAGGGAGTTTTTCCTAGCCACCGTGCTTCTTCACCTGCATTGCTTGCTGTTTGGGGTTTTAGGCTGGGTTTCTGTACAGCACTTTGAGATATCAGCTGATGTACGAAGGGCTATATAAAATAAATTTGATTGATTGAATTTGATTGATTATAGGCATCATTACAGGCATCATTACAGGCATCATTATAGGCATCATTACAGGCATCACTACAGACATCAATACAGGCATCAATACAGGCATCATTACAGGCCTCACTACAGGCATCATTACAGACATCAATACAGGTATCAAATACAGGCATCATTACAGGCATCAATACAGGCATCACTACAGGCATCACTACAGGCATCACTACAGGCATCATTACAGGCATCACTGCAGGCATCATTACATACATCAATACAGGCATCACTACAGGCATCACTACAGGCATCACTACAGGCATCATTACAGGCATCATTACAGGCATCATTACAGGCATCATTACAGATATCAATACAGGTATCAAATACAGGCATCATTACAGGCATCATTACAGGCATCACTACAGGCATCACCACAGGCATCACTACAGGCATCATTACAGGCATCATTACAGGCATCACTACAGGCATCATTACAGGCATCACTACAGGCATCATTACAGGCATCATTACAGGCATCACTGCAGGCATCATTACATACATCAATACAGGCATCATTACAGGCATCATTACAGGCATCGCTACAGGCATCACTACAGGCATCATTACAGGCATCAATACAGGCATCAATACAGGTATCAAATACAGGCATCAATACAGGTATCAAATACAGGCATCATTACAGGCATCACTACAGGCATCACTACAGGCATCATTACAGGCATCACTACAGGCATCACTACAGGCATCATTACAAGTAGAATTGTGTGATTTAATTCTTAATATAAATCAATCACAATCAATTGTTTACCTTCCCTTCCCACTAAATAGTTATTAGAACCAACAGCCAATTAACTGACTAACGCTTAACGCTGTCCCCGCCTGCGTACGTGCGTGCGTGTGTGGTGTGTTTTCCCAGTTGAAAATAATCCAGCCGGAGGCAGAGACCCCCAGCTCCTCCCAGGACTCGCCAGGAGGACCCCAGGGGGCCGACAGCCCCTCACAGGAGATCCCCTCCATCACCTCGACCACCAACCCCTCCACCTCTCCCTCCTCTACACCAGCCAAGAAGAAGAAGAAGGATGAGGACCCAGAGGTAAAAACACAATCCTAAATAATTATACATCAATAACAAGAACACAAACCATGTTGTAATAGAGGATAAACAAAAGCCTGTTTTTTTAAATAGTATTCTATTACATAAATAAGGATTTAAAGCCAATAAAACATTATCATTTATCTAAGGCACACACTGACTATAAGGGTCTCAGGTATGGTGCTACTGCAGGGTTCTCTGGTATGGTGCTACTGCAGGATTCTCTGGTATGGTGCTACTGCAGGGTTCTCATGTATGGTGCTACTGCAGGGTTCTCTGGTATGGTGCTACTGCAGGGTTCTCTGGTATGGTGCTACTGCTGACTATCAGGGTCTCTGATGGTGCTACTGCTGACTATCAGGTTCTCCGGTATGGTGCTACTGCTGACTATCAGGGTCTCTGGTATGCTGCTACTGCTGACTATCAGGGTCTCTGGTTTGGTGCTACTGCTGACTATCAGGGTCTATGGTATGGTGTTACTGCTGACTATAATGGTCTCTGATATGGTGCTACTGCTGGCTATAAGGGTCTCTGATATGGTGCTACTGCTGACTATCAGGGTCTATGGTATGGTGCTACTGCAGGGTTCTCTGATGGTGCTAATGCTGACTATCAGGGTCTCTGGTATGGTGCTACTGCTGACTATCAGGGTCTCTGATGGTGCTACTGCAGGGTTCTCCGGTATGGTGCTACTGCTGACTATCAGGTTCTCTGATATGGTGCTACTGCTGACTATCAGGGACTCTGGTATGGTGCTACTGCTGACTATCAGGGTCTCTGGTATGGTGCTACTGCTGACTATCAGGGTCTCTGGTTTGGTGCTACTGCTGACTATCAGGGTCTCTGGTATGGTGCTACTGCTGACTATCAGGGTCTCTGGTATGGTGCTACTGCTGACTATCAGGGACTCTGGTATGGTGCTACTGCTGACTATCAGGGTCTCTGGTTTGGTGCTACTGCTGACTATCAGGGTCTCAGGTAGGGTGCTACTGCTGACTATCAGGGTCTCTGGTATGGTGCTACTGCTGACTATCAGGGTCTCTGGTTTGGTGCTACTGCTGACTATCAGGGTCTCTGATATGGTGCTACTGCTGACTATAAGGGTCTCAGGTAGGGTGCTACTGCTGACTATCAGGGTCTCTGGTATGGTGCTACTGCTGACTATCAGGGTCTCTGATTTGGTGCTACTGCTGACTATCAGGTTCTCTGGTATGGTGCTACTGCTGACTATCAGGGGTCCTGATATGGTGCTACTGCTGACTATAAGGGTCTCAGGTTTGGTGCTACTGCTGACTATCAGGGACTCTGGTATGGCGCTACTGCTGGCTATCAGGGTCTCTGATGGTGCTACTGCTGACTATCAGGGACTCTGGTATGGTGCTACTGCTGGCTATCAGGGTCTCTGGTATGGTGCTACTGCTGACTATCAGGGTCTCTGGTTTGGTGCTACTGCTGACTATCAGGGTCTCTGGTATGGTGCTACTGTTGACTATCAGGGACTCTGGTATGGTGCTACTGCTGACTATCAGGGTCTCTGGTTTGGTGCTACTGCTGACTATCAGGGTCTCTGGTTTGGTGCTACTGCTGACTATCAGGGTCTCTGGTATGGTGCTACTGCTGACTATCAGGGACTCTGGTTTGGTGCTACTGCTGACTATCAGGGTCTCTGATGGTGCTACTGCTGACTATCAGGGTCTCTGATGGTGCTACTGCTGACTATCAGGTTCTCTGATATGGTGCTACTGCTGACTATCAGGGTCTCTGATGGTGCTACTGCTGACTATCAGGGTCTCTGGTATGGTGCTACTGCTGACTATCAGGGTCTCTGGTATGGTGCTACTGCTGACTATCAGGGTCTCTGGTATGGTGCTACTGCTGACTATCAGGGTCTCAGGTAGGGTGCTACTGCTGACTATCAGGGTCTCTGGTATGGTGCTACTGCTGACTATCAGGGTCTCTGGTATGGTGCTACTGCTGGCTATCAGGTTCTCTGATGGTGCTACTGCAGGGTTCTCTGGTGTGGTGCTACTGCTGACTATGAGGTTCTCTGGTATGGTGCTACTGCTGACTATCAGGGTCTTTGGTATGGTGCTACTGCTGACTATCAGGGTCTCTGGTATGGTGCTACTGCTGGCTATCAGGTTCTCTGATGGTGCTACTGCTGACTATCAGGGTCTCTGGTATGATGCTACTGCTGACTATCAGGGTCTCTGGTATGGTGCTACTGCTGACTATCAGGGTCTCTGGTATGGTGCTACTGCTGACTATCAGGGTCTTTGGTATGGTGCTACTGCTGACTATCAGGGTCTCTGGTATGGTGCTACTGCTGGCTATCAGGTTCTCTGATGGTGCTACTGCTGACTATCAGGGTCTCTGGTATGATGCTACTGCTGACTATCAGGGTCTCTGGTATGGTGCTACTGCTGACTATCAGGCTCTCTGGTATGGTGCTACTGCTGACTAGCAGGGTCTCTGGTTTGGTGCTACTGCTGACTATCAGGGTCTCTGATGGTGCTACTGCTGACTATCAGGGTCTCTGGTATGGTGCTACTGCTGACTATCAGGGTCTCTGATGGTGCTACTGCTGACTATCAGGTTCTCTGATATGGTGCTACTGCTGACTATCAGGGTCTCTGATGGTGCTACTGCTGACTATCAGGCTCTCTGGTATGGTGCTACTGCTGACTAGCAGGTTCTCTGGTATGGTGCTACTGCTGACTATCAGGGTCTCTGGTATGGTGCTACTGCTGACTATCATGTTCTCCGGTATGGTGCTACTGCTGACTCAGAGCTGGAGCAGATGCCTATCTATCTGATCACTGTAACTCTGATTGGTTTATCCATCGAATTATTTGGTTAGATAATCCCAGATAATCCTGACTCAGCCTTCCTTTCCCTTGAAACCCCTCTAACCCTCGTCCCCCTCTATCCCTCGTCCCCCTCTCCCCCCTCTATCCCTCATCCCCCTCTCTCCCCTCTATCCCTCATCCCCCTCTCTCCCCTCTATCCCTGGTCCCCCTCTATCCCTCGTCCCCCTCTCCCCACCCTATCCCTAATCTCCCTCTATCCCTCATCCCCCTCTCCCCCCTCTGTCCCTGGTAAGTAACTATGAGAGTGATTCACTATGGACTGACTGATTCAACAAGCAGTATCTAATGAGAGTGATTCACTATGGACTGATTGATTCAACAAGCAGTAACTAATGAGAGTGATTCACTACGGACTGACTGATTCAACAAGCAGTGACTAATGAGAGTGATTCACTATGGATTGACTGATTCAACAAGCAGTAACTAATGAGAGTGATTCACTATGGATTGACTGATTCAACAAGCAGTAACTAATGAGAGTGATTCACTACGGACTGACTGATTCAACAAGCAGTAACTAATGAGAGTGATTCACTATGGACTGATTGATTCAACAAGCAGTAACTAATGAGAGTGATTCACTATGGATTGACTGATTCAGAGATGGATCACGTGACATGGAACACAGGAGTCACTGGGGGAGACATCACAACGGTTCCCTTACTTCTAAGTGTTGCTGTTGCTAGGAAACCACACGTACTAGCCCTGCTCTCACCCTGCCCACCTCTACCTGGAGTACTTGAGGGAGAAAACAAGCCTATGACACCCGAGTAGTAGAACATTCCAGACATTGTAGAGGAGAGTGAGAGTGGCAGGGTGAAAGAGAGTTTTTGGATAATGAGATAGAAAGACTAATGAGAGAGAGAGGGAGGGGAGGGGAGGGAGATAGACCCAGACAGGGAGGGAGGGAGGGAGGGAGGGAATCTCTGAGGGTTCTCCAGCTGGAGAATAGAGGAGACAGATTATATTCCAGTTGAAATGCCTCCCACAGTGGGGCTGGAATGGTAATACTATACACTACCTTGTTATCAATCTATATGATATAACTGTTCCCTCTCCACCTGTATGGTATTCATATGGGTGTCACACTGTAACGTGTCCCCTCTCCACCTGTATGGTATTCATATGGGTGTCACACTGTAACGTGTCCCCTCTCCACCTGTATGGTATTCATATAGGTGTCACACTGTAACATGTCCCCTCTCCACCTGTATGGTATTCATATGGGTGTCACACTGTAACGTGTCCCCTCTCCACCTGTATGGTATTCATATTGGTGTCACACTGTAACATGTCCCCTCTCCACCTGTATGGTATTCATATGGGTGTCACACTGTAACATGTCCCCTCTCCACCTGTATGGTATTCATATCGGTGTCACACTGTAACATGTCCCCTCTCCACCTGTATGGTATTCATATTGGTGTCACACTGTAACATGTCCCCTCTCCACCTGTATGGTATTCATATGGGTGTCACACTCTAACATGTCCCCTCTCCACCTGTATGTTATTCATATGGGTGTCACACTCTAACATGTCCCCTCTCCACCTGTATGGTATTCATATGGGTGTCACACTGTAACATGTCCCCTCTCCACCTGTATGGTATTCATATGGGTGTCACACTCTAACGTGTCCCCTCTCCCCTACAGAAAATGTCCTTCATGGTGGCTCTTGGCCTGGTCACTACAGAGACACTGGAAGGTGAGTTCTTCCTCTGACACTAATTGAATTAAACTCATCAGACTTCAACAAGGCATTGGCACATCTTTGCTGTCTTGTGGCAGGTGGTAACAATGAGAGAACTTGAATGAATGGAGAAATCCACACACTGCTCTGGCTAGTATCACTGTTTTTACCCACACAGAGAATGAACAGAGAAACCCACACACTGCTCTGGCTAGTATCACTGTTTTTACCCACACAGAGAATGAACAGAGAAACCCACACACTGCTCTGGCTAGTATCACTGTTTTTACCCACACAGAGAATGAACAGAGAAACCCACACACTGCTATGGCTAGTATCACTATTTTTACCCACACAGAGAATGAACGGAGAAACCCACACACTGCTCTGGCTAGTATCACTGTTTTTACCCACACAGAGAATGAACGGAGAAACCCACACACTGCTCTGGCTAGTATCACTGTTTTTACCCACACAGAGAATAAACAGAGAAACCCACACACTGCTCTGGCTAGTATCACTGTTTTTACCCACACAGAGCATGAACAGAGAAACCCACACACTGCTATGGCTAGTATCACTGTTTTTACCCACAGAGAATAAACAGAGAAACCCACACACTGCTCTGGCTAGTATCACTGTTTTTACCCTCACAGAGAATGAATGGAGAAACCCACACACTGCTCTGGCTAGTATCACTGTTTTACCCACACAGAGAATGAACAGAGAAACCCACACACTGCTCTGGCTAGTATCACTGTTTTTACCCACACAGAGAATGAACAGAGAAACCCACACACTGCTCTGGCTAGTATCACTGTTTTTACCCACACAGAGAATGAACAGAGAAACCCACACACTGCTCTGGCTAGTATCACTGTTTTTACCCACACAGAGAATGAACAGAGAAACCCACACACTGCTCTGGCTAGTATCACTGTTTTTACCCACACAGAGAATGAACAGAGAAACCCACACACTGCTCTGGCTAGTATCACTGTGTTAAAACTTGTTCATCCACACATCAGCGGCATATATATATTTTACCTGTACTGGCTACTGTCTACCTGTCTATATGTCCCATCTAGCTGTACCGGCTGTGTCTACCTGTCTGTATGTCCCATCTAGCTGTACTGGCTGTGTCTACCTGTCTATATGTCCAATCTAGCTGTACTGGCTGTGTCTACCTGTCTGTCTGTCCCATCTAGCTGTACTGTCTGTCTGTCTGTCTGTCTGTCCCAAATACCTGTACCGGCTGTGTCTACCTGTCTGTCTGTCCCATCTAGCTGTACCGGCTGTGTCTACCTGTCTGTCCCATCTAGCTGTACTGGCTGTGTCTACCTGTCTGTCCCATCTAGCTGTACTGGCTGTGTCTACCTGTCCCATCTATCTGTACTGGCTGTGTCTACCTGTCTGTCCCATCTAGCTGTACCGGCTGTGTCTACCTGTCTGTCTGACCCATCTAGCTGTACTGGCTGTGTCTACCTGTCTGTCTGTCCCATCTAGCTGTACTGGCTGTGTCTACCTGTCTGTCCCATCTAGCTGTACTGGCTGTGTCTACCTGTCCCATCTATCTGTACTGGCTGTGTCTACCTGTCTGTCCCATCTAGCTGTACCGGCTGTGTCTACCTGTCTGTCTGACACATCTAGCTGTACTGGCTGTGTCTACCTGTCTGTATGTTCCATCTAGCTGTACCGGCTGTGTCTACCTGTCTGTCCCATCTAGCTGTACTGGCTGTGTCTACCTGTCTGTCCCATCTAGCTGTACTGGCTGTGTCTACCTGTCTGACCCATCTAGCTGTACCGGCTGTGTCTACCTGTCCCATCTAGCTGTACTGGCTGTGTCTTCCTGTCTGTCCCATCTAGTAGTACCGGCTGTGTGTATCTAAGCCTCTGTAACATAAGCCTGTGTTCCTCTACCATGGCAGAGATCCAGACCAAGAGACAGGAGAGGAAGAGGCGGAGCACAGCCAACCCAGCCTACAGCGGCCTGGTCCAACCAGAGGTACCCTTTTTGTCTGGTTCAAAGAGCTGCAATAGTTGACAAAATGTCATCTGAAAGTAGGTCAGAGCTGTTCAGGAGAGATATGTGTGTTTGAAATGTGTAAGAGATGTTAGACATACAGTATGTAACATTTATGTTAATTAGGATGTAGAGTAGTCCTGGTTTAAATAAGGGTCGATGTCCGTGCTGAAATCTTAATCAGCAGAATTTTAACAATTCCCCACAGAAATCTGTCAGTTTAAGCTAGATATAGCTGTGGTAGAGGTGAGACTCATGGACACGTAGATGTCAGTTGTTTTTCTCTAAGACGCCCACAGGCCTCACTAGACTCGTCTGAAGGTCTCTGGTGGGTTCAGTTTAGACAGGCCTTAGTCTCTGATGGGTTCAGTTTAGACAGGCCTTAGTCTCTGATGGGTTCAGTTTAGACAGGCCTTAGTCTCTGATGGGTTCAGTTTAGACAGTCCTTAGTCTCTGATGGCCTTAGTCTCTGATGGGTTCAGTTTAGACAGGCCTTAGTCTCTGATGGGTTCAGTTTAGACAGGCCTTAGTCTCTGATGGGTTCAGTTTCGACAGGCCTTAGTCTCTGATGGCCTTAGTCTCTGATGGGTTCAGTTTCGACAGGCCTTAGTCTCTGATGGGTTCAGTTTAGACAGGCCTTAGTCTCTGATGGGTTCAGTTTAGACAGGCCTTAGTCTCTGATGGGTTCAGTTTCGACAGGCCTTAGTCTCTGATGGGTTCAGTTTCGACAGGCCTTAGTCTCTGATGGGTTCAGTTTAGACAGGCCTTAGTCTCTGATGGGTTCAGTTTCGACAGGCCTTAGTCTCTGATGGGTTCAGTGATGTTTAGCTGCACTTTGTCTCATGTCTGTTGGAGCTGGTGCCTTGTGCTTTCCCCAGAACGTCATACATGATGTTCAGTTACCCTGCCCCAAAACGTGTGCCGCAATCTTTCTACTAAAGTGCTTTCCGTGTAACTTGGGAGAATTCAGTGAATGCTGATGAGGGTCGATAAGCAGAGCTAGAATTCCTGTTTTATCTGAGGTGAGCGAAGTAAACATTTTCTCTGTCTCTGTTTCTCACTTTCTACCTTCCAGCGTAAACGCCTTGCATCAAATTACCTGAACGACCCACTCTTCCTGTCAGTGAGAGGTAAAACACATGTATACCAGCCCATCAACACAACTAGACAGGACTGGTAACACACATTTATACTGACCCATCAACACAACTAGACAGGACTGGTAACACACATTTATACTGACCCCATCAACACAACTAGACAGGACTGGTAACACACATTTATACTGACCCATCAACACAACTAGACAGGACTGGTAAAACACATTTATACCAGCCCATCAACACAACTAGACAGGACTGGTAACACACATTTATACTGACCCATCAACACAACTAGACAGGACTGGTAACACACATTTATACTGACCCCATCAACACAACTAGACAGGACTGGTAACACACATTTATACTGACCCATCAACACAACTAGACAGGACTGGTAAAACACATTTATACCAGCCCATCAACACAACTAGACAGGACTGGTAACACACATTTATACTGACCCATCAACACAACTAGACAGGACTGGTAACACACATTTATACTGACCCATCAACACAACTAGACAGGACTTGTAACACACATTTATACCAGCCCATCATCACAACTAGACAGGACTGGTAACACACATTTATACTGACCCATCAACACAACTAGACAGGACTGGTAACACACATTTATACCAGCCCATCAACACAACTAGACAGGACTGGTAACACACATTTATACCAGCCCATCAACACAACTAGACAGGACTGGACAAACACATGTATACTGACCCATCAACACAACTAGACAGGACTGGTAACACACATTTATACTGACCCCATCAACACAACTAGACAGGACTGGTAACACACATTTATACTGACCCCATCAACACAACTAGACAGGACTGGTAACACACATTTATACCAGCCCATCATCACAACTAGACAGGACTGGTAACACACATTTATACTGACCCATCAACACAACTAGACAGGACTGGTAACACACATTTATACCAGCCCATCATCACAACTAGACAGGACTGGTAACACACATTTATACTGACCCCATCAACACAACTAGACAGGACTGGTAACACACATTTATACTGACCCATCAACACAACTAGACAGGACTGGTAACACACATTTATACTGACCCATCAACACAACTAGACAGGACTGGTATAACACACATTTATACCAGCCCATCAACACAACTAGACAGGACTGGTAACACACATTTATACTGACCCATCAACACAACTAGACAGGACTGGTAACACACATTTATACCAGCCCATCATCACAACTAGACAGGACTGGTAACACACATTTATACTGACCCATCAACACAACTAGACAGGACTGGTAACACACATTTATACTGACCCCATCAACACAACTAGACAGGACTGGTAACACACATTTATACTGACCCCATCAACACAACTAGACAGGACTGGTAACACACATTTATACTGACCCATCAACACAACTAGACAGGACTGGTAACACACATTTATACTGACCCCATCAACACAACTAGACAGGACTGGTAACACACATTTATACTGACCCATCAACACAACTAGACAGGACTGGTAACACACATTTATACTGACCCATCAACACAACTAGACAGGACTGGTATAACACACATTTATACTGACCCCATCAACACATCTAGACAGGACTGGTAACACACATTTATACCAGCCCATCAACACAACTAGACAGGACTGGTAACACACATTTATACTGACCCATCAACACAACTAGACAGGACTGGTAACACACATTTATACCAGCCCATCATCACAACTAGACAGGACTGGTAACACACATTTATACCAGCCCATCAACACAACTAGACAGGACTGGACAAACACATGTATACCAGCCCATCAACACAACTAGACAGGACTGGTAACACACATTTATACTGACCCATCAACACAACTAGACAGGACTGGTATAACACACATTTATACTGACCCCATCAACACAACTAGACAGGACTGGTAACACACATTTATACCGACCCATCAACACAACTAGACAGGACTGGTAACACACATTTATACCAGCCCATCAACACAACTAGACAGGACTGGTAACACATATGTGTACTGACCCATCAATAAATTGCACATCTATAAACATTGTAGCTGGACTTTGTGGTTGATCAGAAAGAGGTCCAGGCCACAGAGCTTGTACTGAAATTACACTGTATCCTACTAGACTAGAGCATGGACTGTAATTACACTGTATCCTACTAGACTAGAGCATGGACTGTAATTACACTGTATCCTACTAGACTAGAGCATGGACTGTAATTACACCGTATCCTACTAGACTAGAGCATGGACTGTAATTACACTGTATCCTACTAGACTAGAGCATGGACTGTAATCACACTGTATCCTACTAGACTAGAGCATGGACTGTAATCATACTGTATCCTACTAGACTAGAGCATGGACTGTAATTACACTGTACCCTACTAGACTAGAGCATGGACTGTAATCACACTGTATCCTACTAGACTAGAGCATGGACTGTAATCACACTGTATCCTACTAGACTAGAGCATGGACTGTAATTACACTGTATCCTACTAGACTAGAGCATGGACTGTAATTACACTGTATCCTACTAGACTAGAGCATGGACTGTAATCACACTGTATCCTACTAGACTAGAGCATGGACTGTAATCACACTGTACCCTACTAGACTGGAGCATGGACTGTAATCACACTGTACCCTACTAGACTAGAGCATGGACTGTAATCACACTGTATCCTACTAGACTAGAGCATGGACTGTAATCACACTGTATCCTACTAGACTAGAGCATGGACTGTAATTACACTGTATCCTACTAGACTAGAGCATGGACTGTAATCACACTGTACCCTACTAGACTAGAACATGGACTGTAATCACACTGTATCCTACTAGACTAGAGCATGTCTGTGTTGATCTGAGCTGCGTTCCCCAGAACAGAGATGTTGCAGGTCTGTTGCTTAATGTTTCCCGGTCTAAAACCCTGTTCCTGCACCCCTTCCCCTCTCCGGCCCAAACTGCTGCTCAACCCCCATTGTCTTCACCTGTTGTCAGCTACTAACCTGTTATCTGCTTCCTGTGTTACGCACGCTAGCCACTGGGGACTACAGATGGAAGGTACGTACCGTAGCATGACGTGATTACAGCTACGATGTGTCTGACATAGTAGTTATAGTGTTGTATACTGTAGATAGTGGTGTTGTAAACTGTAGATAGTGGTGTTGTAGTGTGGTATACTGTAGATAGTGGTGTTGTAGTGTTGTATACTGTAGATAGTGGTGTTGTATACTGTAGATAGTGGTGTTGTAGTGTTGTATACTGTAGATCGTGGTGTTGTATACTGTAGATAGTGGTGTTGTATACTGTAGATAGTGGTGTTGTGGTGTTGTATACTATAGATAGTGGTGTTGTATACTGTAGATAGTGGTGTTGTAGTGTTGTATACTGTAGATAGTGGTGTTGTAGTGTTGTATACTGTAGATAGTGCTGTTGTAGTGTTGTATACTGTAGATAGTGGTGTTGTAGTGTTTTATACTGTAGATAGTGGTGTTGTAGTGTTGTATACTGTAGATAGTGGTGTTGTAGTGTTGTATACTGTAGATCGTGGTGTTGTATACTGTAGATAGTGGTGTTGTAGTGTTGTATACTGTAGATAGTGGTGTTGTAGTGTGGCATACTGTAGATAGTGGTGTTGTAGTGTTGTATACTGTAGATCGTGGTGTTGTATACTGTAGATAGTGGTGTTGTAGTGTTGTATACTGTAGATAGTGGTGTTGTAGTGTGGCATACTGTAGATAGTGGTGTTGTAGTGTTGTATACTGTAGATAGTGGTGTTGTAGTGTGGTATACTGTAGATAGTGGTGTTGTAGTGTTGTATACTGTAGATAGTGGTGTTGTAGTGTTGTATACTGTAGATAGTGGTGTTGTCGTGGTGTATACTGTAGATAGTGGTGTTGTAGTGTGGTATACTGTAGATAGTGATGTTGTATACTGTAGATAGTGGTGTTGTATACTGTAGATAGTGGTGTTGTATACTGTAGATAGTGGTGTTGTAGATAGTGGTGTTGTAGTGTTGTATACTGTAGATAGTAGTGTTGTAGTGGGGTACACTGTAGATAGTGGTGTTGTAGGGTTGTATACTGTAGATAGTGCTGTTGTAGTGTTTTATACTGTAGATAGTGGTGTTGTAGTGTGGTATACTGTAGATAGTGGTGTTGTAGTGTTGTATACTGTAGATAGTGGTGTTGTATACTGTAGATAGTGGTGTTGTAGTGTTGTATACTGTAGATAGTGGTGTTGTAGTGTTGTATACTGTAGATAGTGGTGTTGTATACTGTAGATAGTGGTGTTGTAGTGTTGTATACTGTAGATAGTGGTGTTGTATCCTGTAGATAGTGGTGTTGTAGTGTGGTATACTGTAGATAGTGGTGTTGTATACTGTAGATAGTGGTGTTGTATACTGTAGATAGTGGTGTTGTAGTGTTGTATACTGTAGATAGTGGTGTTGTATCCTGTAGATAGTGGTGTTGTAGTGTGGTATACTGTAGATAGTGGTGTTGTAGTGTTGTATACTGTAGATAGTGGTGATGTAGTGTGGTATACTGTAGATAGTGGTGTTGTAGTGTGGTATACTGTAGATAGTGGTGTTGTATACTGTAGATAGTGGTGTTGTAGTGTTTTATACTGTAGATAGTGGTGTTGTAGTGTGGTATACTGTAGATAGTGGTGTTGTAGTGTTGTATACTGTAGATAGTGGTGTTGTAGTGTTGTATACTGTAGATAGTGTTGTTGTGGTGTTGTATACTGTAGATAGTGGTGTTGTGGTGTGGTATACTGTAGATAGTGGTGTTGTAGTGTTGTATACTGTAGATAGTGGTGTTGTATACTGTAGATAGTGGTGTTGTAGTGTTGTATACTGTAGATAGTGGTGTTGTAGTGTGGTATACTGTAGATAGTGGTGTTGTAGTGTGGTATACTGTAAATAGTGGTGTTGTATGCTGTAGATAGTGGTGTGGTATACTGTAGATAGTGGTGTTGTAGTGTTGTATACTGTAGATAGTGGTGTTGTATACTGTAGATAGTGGTGTTGTAGTGTTGTATACTGTAGATAGTGGTGTTGTATACTGTAGATAGTGGTGTTGTGGTGTTGTATACTGTAGATAGTGGTGTTGTAGTGTTGTATACTGTAGATAGTGTTGTTGTAGTGTTGTATACTGTAGATAGTGGTGTTGTAGTGTGGTATACTGTAGATAGTGGTGTTGTAGTGTGGTATACTGTAGATAGTGGTGTTGTATACTGTAGATAGTGGTGTTGTAGTTATTCCAAAAGTCATTTGACAGATAATCTGAGAGATGGGGGACGATGTGACGAACTGTTAGGGGACGATGTAATCAGAGAGATATTCAGTGTTTCACTGAATCAATCAATCATTCAGTACTTTACAGTGGATCTACAGTCAAAAGCCCCCCCACCCCAAAAAAGTGGGTGTTGTTTAGACGTGTCATTACTGTGATATGTGAACGGCAGGTGGGAGAGAAGCACTAACAGCCGTACGTCCTGAACCATCTGAATGTACGTCTGTCCGACAGGAAGAGCTGGAGCACGACGAACACTGCTCCGTGTGTAAGGGGGACGGAGAGCTGCAGCTGTGCCACAACTGCCCCAGAGCCTACCACCCTGACTGCCTGCACCCACCTCTCAAAACACCGCCCCGGGGGGTCTGGGTTTGCACCAAGTGTCAGAAGAAGGTGGGAAGATAGAGATCTGGTTGGGGTAGAATGGATACTTTGTAATGCTACAGCGACATCTTAAGACTATAACAACACTACTGAATGACATCTGACTATAACAACACTACTGAACGACATCTGACTATAACAACACTACTGAATGACATCTGACTATAACAACACTACTGAATGACATCTGACTATAACAACACTACTGAATGACATCTACTGACTATAACAACACTACTGAATGACATCTGACTATAACAACACTACTGAATGACATCTGACTATAACAACACTACTGAATGACATCTGACTATAACAACACTACTGAATGACATCTGACTATAACAACTCTACTGAATGACATCTGACTATAACAACACTACTGAATGACATCTGACTATAACAACACTACTGAACGACATCTGACTATAACAACACTACTGAATGACGTCTGACTATAACAACACTACTGAATGACATCTGACTATAACAACACTACTGAATGACATCTACTGACTATAACAACACTACTGAATGACATCTACTGACTATAACAACACTACTGAATGACATCTACTGACTATAACAACACTACTGAATGACATCTGACTATAACAACACTACTGAATGACATCTACTGACTATAACAACACTACTGAATGATATCTACTGACTATAACAACACTACTGAATGACATCTGACTATAACAACACTACTGAATGACATCTGACTATAAGAACACTACTGAATGACATCTGACTATAACAACACTACTGAATGACATCTCCTGACTATAACAACACTACTGAATGACATCTACTGACTATAACAACACTACTGAATGACATCTGACTATAACAACACTACTGAATGACATCTGACAATAACAACACTACTGAATGACATCTGACTATAACAACACTACTGAATGACATCTACTGACTATAACAACACTACTGAATGACATCTGACTATAACAACACTACTGAATGACATCTGACTATAACAACACTACTGAATGACGTCTGACTATAACAACACTACTGAATGACATCTACTGACTATAACAACACTACTGAATGACATCTGACTATAACAACACTACTGAATGACATCTACTGACTATAACAACACTACTGAATGACATCTGAATATAACAACACTACTGAATTACATCGGACTATAACAACACTACTGAATGACATCTGACTATAACAACACTACTGAATGACATCTGACTATTACAACACTACTGAATGACATCTGACTATAACAACACTACTGAATGACATCTGACTATAACAACACTACTGAATGACATCTGACTATAACAACACTACTGAATGACATCTACTGACTATAACAACACTACTGAATGACATCTGACTATAACAACACTACTGAATGACATCTGACTATAACAACACTACTGAATGACATCTGACTATAACAACACTACTGAATGACATCTGACTATAACAACTCTACTGAATGACATCTGACTATAACAACACTACTGAATGACATCTGACTATAACAACACTACTGAACGACATCTGACTATAACAACACTACTGAATGACGTCTGACTATAACAACACTACTGAATGACATCTGACTATAACAACACTACTGAATGACATCTACTGACTATAACAACACTACTGAATGACATCTACTGACTATAACAACACTACTGAATGACATCTGACTATAACAACACTACTGAATGACATCTACTGACTATAACAACACTACTGAATGACATCTGACTATAACAACACTACTGAATGACGTCTGACAATAACAACACTACTGAATGACATCTGACTAAAACAACACTACTGAACGACATCTGACTATAACAACACTACTGAATGACATCTGACTATAACAACACTACTGAATGACATCTGACTATAACAACACTACTGAATGACATCTGACTATAACAACACTACTGAATGACATCTGACTATAACAACACTACTGAACGACGTCTGACTATAACAACACTACTGAATGACATCTACTGACTATAACAACACTACTGAATGACATCTACTGACTATAACAACACTACTGAATGACATCTACTGACTATAACAACACTACTGAATGACATCTGACTATAACAACACTACTGAATGACATCTGACTATAACAACACTACTGAATGACATCTGACTATAACAACACTACTGAATGACATCTGACTATAACAACACTACTGAACGACATCTGACTATAACAACACTACTGAATGACATCTGACTATAACACTACTGAATGATATCTACTGACTATAACAACACTACTGAAGGACATCAGACTATAACAACACTACTGAATGATATCTACTGACTATAACAACACTACTGAAGGACATCAGACTATAACAACACTACTGAATGACATCTACTGACTATAACAACACTACTGAATGACATCTGACTATAACAACACTACTGAATGACATCTGACTATAACAACACTACTGAATGACATCTGACTATAACAACACTACTGAATGACATCTGACTATAACAACACTACTGAACGACATCTGACTATAACAACACTACTGAATGACATCTACTGACTATAACAACACTACTGAATGACATCTGACTATAACAACACTACTGAATGACATCTGACAATAACAACACTACTGAATGACATCTGACTATAACAACACTACTGAATGACATCTACTGACTATAACAACACTACTGAATGACATCTGACTATAACAACACTACTGAATGACATCTGACTATAACAACACTACTGAATGACGTCTGACTATAACAACACTACTGAATGACATCTACTGACTATAACAACACTACTGAATGACATCTGACTATAACAACACTACTGAATGACATCTACTGACTATAACAACACTACTGAATGACATCTGAATATAACAACACTACTGAATTACATCTGACTATAACAACACTACTGAATGACATCTGACTATAACAACACTACTGAATGACATCTGACTATTACAACACTACTGAATGACATCTGACTATAACAACACTACTGAATGACATCTGACTATAACAACACTACTGAATGACATCTGACTATAACAACACTACTGAATGACATCTGACTATATCAACACTACTGAATGATATCTACTGACTATAACAACACTACTGAATGACATCTGACTATAACAACACTACTGAATGACATCTACTGACTATAACAACACTACTGAATGATATCTACTGACTATAACAACACTACTGAATGACATCTGACTATAACAACACTACTGAATGACATCTGACTATAACAACACTACTGAATGACATCTACTGACTATAACAACACTACTGAATGACATCTGACTATAACAACACTACTGAACGACATCTGACTATAACAACACTACTGAATGACATCTGACTATAACAACACTACTGAATGATATCTACTGACTATAACAACACTACTGAAGGACATCAGACTATAACAACACTACTGAATGATATCTACTGACTATAACAACACTACTGAAGGACATCAGACTATAACAACACTACTGAATGACATCTACTGACTATAACAACACTACTGAATGACATCTGACTATAACAACACTACTGAATGACATCTGACTATAACAACACTACTGAATGACATCTGACTATAACAACACTACTGAATGACATCTGACTATAACAACACTACTGAACGACATCTGACTATAACAACACTACTGAATGACATCTACTGACTATAACAACACTACTGAATGACATCTGACTATAACAACACTACTGAATGACATCTGACAATAACAACACTACTGAATGACATCTGACTATAACAACACTACTGAATGACATCTACTGACTATAACAACACTACTGAATGACATCTGACTATAACAACACTACTGAATGACATCTGACTATAACAACACTACTGAATGACGTCTGACTATAACAACACTACTGAATGACATCTACTGACTATAACAACACTACTGAATGACATCTGACTATAACAACACTACTGAATGACATCTACTGACTATAACAACACTACTGAATGACATCTGAATATAACAACACTACTGAATTACATCTGACTATAACAACACTACTGAATGACATCTGACTATAACAACACTACTGAATGACATCTGACTATTACAACACTACTGAATGACATCTGACTATAACAACACTACTGAATGACATCTGACTATAACAACACTACTGAATGACATCTGACTATAACAACACTTACATAATGACATCTGACTATAACAACACTACAGAATGATATCTGACTATAACAACACTACTGAATGACATCTGACTATAACAACACTACTGAATGACATCTGACTATAACAACACTACTGAATGACATCTGACTATAACAACACTACTGAACGACATCTGACTATAACAACACTACTGAATGACGTCTGACTATAACAACACTACTGAATGACATCTGACTATAACAACACTACTGAATGACATCTGACTATAACAACACTACTGAATGACATCTACTGACTATAACAACACTACTGAATGATATCTACTGACTATAACAACACTACTGAATGACATCTGACTATAACAACACTACTGAATGACATCTGACTATAACAACACTACTGAATGACATCTACTGACTATAACAACACTACTGAATGACATCTGACTATAACAACACTACTGGATGACATCTACTGACTATAACAACACTACTGAATGACATCTGACTATAACAACACTACTGAATGACATCTACTGACTATAACAACACTACTGAATGACGTCTGACTATAACAACACTACTGAATGATATCTACTGACTATAACAACACTACTGAATGACATCTGACTATAACAACACTACTGAATGACATCTACTGACTATAACAACACTACTGAATGACATCTACTGACTATAACAACACTACTGAATGACATCTGACTATAACAACACTACTGAATGACATCTACTGACTATAACAACACTACTGAATGACATCTACTGACTATAACAACACTACTGAATGACATCTACTGACTATAACAACACTACTGAATGACATCTACTGACTATAACAACACTAGTGAATGACATCTGACTATAACAACACTACTGAATGACGTCTGACAATAACAACACTACTGAATGACATCTGACTAAAACAACACTACTGAACGACATCTGACTATAACAACACTACTGAATGACATCTGACTATAACAACACTACTGAATGACATCTGACTATAACAACACTACTGAATGACATCTGACTATAACAACACTACTGAATGACATCTGACTATAACAACACTACTGAACGACGTCTGACTATAACAAAACTACTGAATGACATCTACTGACTATAACAACACTACTGAATGACATCTACTGACTATAACAACACTACTGAATGACATCTACTGACTATAACAACACTACTGAATGACATCTGACTATAACAACACTACTGAATGACATCTGACTATAACAACACTACTGAATGACATCTGACTATAACAACACTACTGAATGACATCTGACTATAACAACACTACTGAACGACATCTGACTATAACAACACTACTGAATGACATCTGACTATAACAACACTACTGAATGATATCTACTGACTATAACAACACTACTGAAGGACATCAGACTATAACAACACTACTGAATGATATCTACTGACTATAACAACACTACTGAAGGACATCAGACTATAACAACACTTCTGAATGACATCTACTGACTATAACAACACTACTGAATGACATCTGACTATAACAACACTACTGAATGACATCTGACTATAACAACACTACTGAATGACATCTGACTATAACAACACTACTGAATGACATCTGACTATAACAACACTACTGAACGACATCTGACTATAACAACACTACTGAATGACATCTGACTATAACAACACTACTGAATGATATCTACTGACTATAACAACACTACTGAAGGACATCAGACTATAACAACACTACTGAATGACATCTACTGACTATAACAACACTACTGAATGATATCTACTGACTATAACAACACTACTGAATGATATCTGACTATAACAACACTACTGAATGACATCTGACTATAACAACACTACTGAACGACATCTGACTATAACAACACTACTGAAGGACATCTGACTATAACAACACTACTGAATGACATCTACTGACTATAACAACACTACTGAATGACATCTGACTATAACAACACTACTGAATGACATCTGACTATAACAACACTACTGAATGACATCTGACTATAACAACACTACTGAATGAAATCTGACTATTACAACACTACAGAATGACATCTGACTATAACAACACTACTGAATGACGTCTGACTATAACACTACTGAATGACATCTACTGACTATAACAACACTACTGAATGACATCTGACTATAACAACACTACTGAATGACATCTGACTATAACAACACTACAGAATGACATCTGACTATAACAACACTACTGAATGACATCTGACTATAACAACACTACTGAATGACATCTACTGACTATAACAACACTACTGAATGACGTCTGACTATAACAACACTACTGAATGACATCTTACTATAACAACACTACTGAATGACATCTGACTATAACAACACTACTGAATGACATCTGACTATAACAACACTACTGAATGACATCTGACTATAACAACACTACTGAATGACATCTGACTATAACAACACTACTGAATGACATCTACTGACTATAACAACACTACTGAATGACATCTGACTATAACAACACTACTGAATGACATCTGACTATAACAACACTACTGAATGATATCTACTGACTATAACAACACTACTGAATGACATCTGACTATAACAACACTACTGAATGAAATCTACTGACTATAACAACACTACTGAATGACATCTGACTATAACAACACTACTGAATGACGTCTGACTATAACAACACTACTGAATGACATCTGACTATAACAACACTACTGAATGACATCTGACTATAACAACACTACTGAATGACATCTGACTATAACAACACTACTGAATGACATCTACTGTCTATAACAACACTACTGAACAACATCTGACTATAACAACACTACTGAATGACATCTGACTATAACAACACTACTGAATGACATCTACTGACTATAACAACACTACTGAATGACATCTGACTATAACAACACTACTGAATGACATCTGACTATAACAACACTACTGAATGACATCTGACTATAACAACACTACTGAATGACATCTGACTATAACAACACTACTGAATGACATCTGACTATAACAACACTACTGAACGACATCTGACTATAACAACACTACTGAATGACGTCTGACTATAACAACACTACTGAATGACATCTGACTATAACAACACTACTGAATGACATCTACTGACTATAACAACACTACTGAATGACATCTACTGACTATAACAACACTACTGAATGACATCTACTGACTATAACAACACTACTGAATGACATCTGACTATAACAACACTACTGAATGACATCTGACTATAACAACACTACTGAATGACATCTGACTATAACAACACTACTGAATGACATCTCCTGACTATAACAACACTACTGAATGACATCTACTGACTATAACAACACTACTGAATGACATCTGACTATAACAACACTACTGAATGACATCTGACAATAACAACACTACTGAATGACATCTGACTATAACAACACTACTGAATGACATCTACTGACTATAACAACACTACTGAATGACATCTGACTATAACAGCACTACTGAATGACATCTACTGACTATAACAACACTACTGAATGACATCTGAATATAACAACACTACTGAATTACATCTGACTATAACAACACTACTGAATGACATCTGACTATAACAACACTACTGAATGACATCTGACTATTACAACACTACTGAATGACATCTGACTATAACAACACTACTGAATGACATCTGACTATAACAACACTACTGATTGACATCTGACTATAACAACACTTACATATTGACATCTGACTATAACAACACTACAGAATGATATCTGACTATAACAACACTACTGAATGACATCTGACTATAACAACACTACTGAATGACATCTGACTATAACAACACTACTGAACGACATCTGACTATAACAACACTACTGAATGACGTCTGACTATAACAACACTACTGAATGACATCTGACTATAACAACACTACTGAATGACATCTACTGACTATAACAACACTACTGAATGACATCTACTGACTATAACAACACTACTGAATGATATCTACTGACTATAACAACACTACTGAATGACATCTGACTATAACAACACTACTGAATGACATCTGACTATAACAACACTACTGGATGACATCTACTGACTATAACAACACTACTGAATGACATCTGAATATAACAACACTACTGAATTACATCTGACTATAACAACACTACTGAATGACATCTGACTATAACAACACTACTGAATGACATCTGACTATTACAACACTACTGAATGACATCTGACTATAACAACACTACTGAATGACATCTGACTATAACAACACTACTGAATGACATCTGACTATAACAACACTTACATAATGACATCTGACTATAACAACACTACAGAATGATATCTGACTATAACAACACTACTGAATGACATCTGAATATAACAACACTACTGAATGACATCTGACTATAACAACACTACTGAACGACATCTGACTATAACAACACTACTGAATGACGTCTGACTATAACAACACTACTGAATGACATCTGACTATAACAACACTACTGAATGACATCTGACTATAACAACACTACTGAATGACATCTACTGACTATAACAACACTACTGAATGATATCTACTGACTATAACAACACTACTGAATGACATCTGACTATAACAACACTACTGAATGACATCTGACTATAACAACACTACTGAATGACATCTACTGACTATAACAACACTACTGAATGACATCTGACTATAACAACACTACTGGATGACATCTACTGACTATAACAACACTACTGAATGACATCTGACTATAACAACACTACTGAATGACATCTACTGACTATAACAACACTACTGAATGACGTCTGACTATAACAACACTACTGAATGACGTCTGACTATAACAACACTACTGAATGACATCTGACTATAACAACACTACTGAATGATATCTGACTATGACAACACTACTGAACGACATCTGACTATAACAACACTACAGAATGATATCTGACTATAACAACACTACTGAATGACATCTGACTATAACAACACTACTGAATAACATCTGACTATAACAACACTACTGAATGACATCTGACTATAACAACACTACTGAATGACATCTACTGACTATAACAACACTACTGAATGACATCTACTGACTATAACAACACTACTGAATGACATCTGACTATAACAACACTACTGAATGACGTCTGACTATAACAACACTACTGAATGACATCTGACTATAACAACACTACTGAATGACATCTACTGACTATAACAACACTACTGAATGACATCTACTGACTATAACAACACTACTGAATGACATCTGACTATAACAACACTACTGAATGACGTCTGACTATAACAACACTACTGAATGACATCTGACTATAACAACACTACTGAATGACATCTACTGACTATAACAACACTACTGAACGACATCTGACTATAACAACACTACTGAATGACGTCTGACTATAACAACACTACTGAATGACATCTGACTATAACAACACTACTGAATGACATCTACTGACTATACCAACACTACTGAATGACATCTACTGACTATAACAACACTACTGAATGACATCTACTGACTATAACAACACTACTGAATGACATCTGACTATAACAACACTACTGAATGACATCTGACTATAACAACACTACTGAATGACATCTGACTATAACAACACTACTGAATGACATCTCCTGACTATAACAACACTACTGAATGACATCTACTGACTATAACAACACTACTGAATGACATCTGACTATAACAACACTACTGAATGACATCTGACAATAACAACACTACTGAATGACATCTGACTATAACAACACTACTGAATGACATCTACTGACTATAACAACACTACTGAATGACATCTGACTATAACAACACTACTGAATGACATCTGACTATAACAACACTACTGAATGACGTCTGACTATAACAACACTACTGAATGACATCTACTGACTATAACAACACTACTGAATGACATCTGACTATAACAACACTACTGAATGACATCTACTGACTATAACAACACTACTGAATGACATCTGAATATAACAACACTACTGAATTACATCTGACTATAACAACACTACTGAATGACATCTGACTATAACAACACTACTGAATGACATCTGACTATTACAACACTACTGAATGACATCTGACTATAACAACACTACTGAATGACATCTGACTATAACAACACTACTGATTGACATCTGACTATAACAACACTTACATATTGACATCTGACTATAACAACACTACAGAATGATATCTGACTATAACAACACTACTGAATGACATCTGACTATAACAACACTACTGAATGACATCTGACTATAACAACACTACTGAACGACATCTGACTATAACAACACTACTGAATGACGTCTGACTATAACAACACTACTGAATGACATCTGACTATAACAACACTACTGAATGACATCTGACTATAACAACACTACTGAATGACATCTACTGACTATAACAACACTACTGAATGACATCTACTGACTATAACAACACTACTGAACGACATCTGACTATAACAACACTACTGAATGACATCTGACTATAACAACACTACTGAATGACATCTGACTATAACAACACTACTGAATGACATCTGACTATAACAACACTACTGAATGACATCTGACTATAACAACACTACTGAATGACATCTGACTATAACAACACTACTGAATGACATCTGACTATAACAACACTACTGAACGACATCTGACTATAACAACACTACTGAATGACATCTACTGACTATAACAACACTACTGAATGACATCTACTGACTATAACAACACTACTGAATGACATCTGACTATAACAACACAACTGAATGACATCTACTGACTATAACAACACTACTGAATGACATCTGACTATAACAACACTACTGAACGACATCTGACTATAACAACACTACTGAATGACATCTGACTATAAAAACACTACTGAACGACATCTGACTATAACAACACTACTGAATGACATCTGACTATAACAACACTACTGAATGACGTCTGACTATAACAACACTACTGAATGACATCTGACTATAACAACACTACTGAATGACATCTGACTATAACAACACTACTGAATGACATCTGACTATAACAACACTACTGAATGACGTCTGACTATAACAACACTACTGAATGATATCTACTGACTATAACAACACTACTGAATGACATCTGACTATAACAACACTACTGAATGACATCTACTGACTATAACAACACTACTGAATGACATCTACTGACTATAACAACACTACTGAATGACATCTGACTATAACAACACTACTGAATGACATCTACTGACTATAACAACACTACTGAATGACATCTACTGACTATAACAACACTACTGAATGACATCTACTGACTATAACAACACTACTGAATGACATCTACTGACTATAACAACACTAGTGAATGACATCTGACTATAACAACACTACTGAATGACGTCTGACAATAACAACACTACTGAATGACATCTGACTAAAACAACACTACTGAACGACATCTGACTATAACAACACTACTGAATGACATCTGACTATAACAACACTACTGAATGACATCTGACTATAACAACACTACTGAATGACATCTGACTATAACAACACTACTGAATGACATCTGACTATAACAACACTACTGAACGACGTCTGACTATAACAACACTACTGAATGACATCTACTGACTATAACAACACTACTGAATGACATCTACTGACTATAACAACACTACTGAATGACATCTACTGACTATAACAACACTACTGAATGACATCTGACTATAACAACACTACTGAATGACATCTGACTATAACAACACTACTGAATGACATCTGACTATAACAACACTACTGAATGACATCTGACTATAACAACACTACTGAACGACATCTGACTATAACAACACTACTGAATGACATCTGACTATAACAACACTACTGAATGATATCTACTGACTATAACAACACTACTGAAGGACATCAGACTATAACAACACTACTGAATGATATCTACTGACTATAACAACACTACTGAAGGACATCAGACTATAACAACACTACTGAATGACATCTACTGACTATAACAACACTACTGAATGACATCTGACTATAACAACACTACTGAATGACATCTGACTATAACAACACTACTGAATGACATCTGACTATAACAACACTACTGAATGACATCTGACTATAACAACACTACTGAACGACATCTGACTATAACAACACTACTGAATGACATCTGACTATAACAACACTACTGAATGATATCTACTGACTATAACAACACTACTGAAGGACATCAGACTATAACAACACTACTGAATGACATCTACTGACTATAACAACACTACTGAATGATATCTACTGACTATAACAACACTACTGAATGATATCTGACTATAACAACACTACTGAATGACATCTGACTATAACAACACTACTGAACGACATCTGACTATAACAACACTACTGAAGGACATCTGACTATAACAACACTACTGAATGACATCTACTGACTATAACAACACTACTGAATGACATCTGACTATAACAACACTACTGAATGACATCTGACTATAACAACACTACTGAATGACATCTGACTATAACAACACTACTGAATGAAATCTGACTATTACAACACTACAGAATGACATCTGACTATAACAACACTACTGAATGACGTCTGACTATAACACTACTGAATGACATCTACTGACTATAACAACACTACTGAATGACATCTGACTATAACAACACTACTGAATGACATCTGACTATAACAACACTACAGAATGACATCTGACTATAACAACACTACTGAATGACATCTGACTATAACAACACTACTGAATGACATCTACTGACTATAACAACACTACTGAATGACGTCTGACTATAACAACACTACTGAATGACATCTTACTATAACAACACTACTGAATGACATCTGACTATAACAACACTACTGAATGACATCTGACTATAACAACACTACTGAATGACATCTGACTATAACAACACTACTGAATGACATCTGACTATAACAACACTACTGAATGACATCTACTGACTATAACAACACTACTGAATGACATCTGACTATAACAACACTACTGAATGACATCTGACTATAACAACACTACTGAATGATATCTACTGACTATAACAACACTACAGAATGACATCTGACTATAACAACACTACTGAATGACGTCTGACTATAACACTACTGAATGACATCTACTGACTATAACAACACTACTGAATGACATCTGACTATAACAACACTACTGAATGACATCTGACTATAACAACACTACAGAATGACATCTGACTATAACAACACTACTGAATGACATCTGACTATAACAACACTACTGAATGACATCTACTGACTATAACAACACTACTGAATGACGTCTGACTATAACAACACTACTGAATGACATCTTACTATAACAACACTACTGAATGACATCTGACTATAACAACACTACTGAATGACATCTGACTATAACAACACTACTGAATGACATCTGACTATAACAACACTACTGAATGACATCTGACTATAACAACACTACTGAATGACATCTACTGACTATAACAACACTACTGAATGACATCTGACTATAACAACACTACTGAATGACATCTGACTATAACAACACTACTGAATGATATCTACTGACTATAACAACACTACTGAATGACATCTGACTATAACAACACTACTGAATGAAATCTACTGACTATAACAACACTACTGAATGACATCTGACTATAACAACACTACTGAATGACGTCTGACTATAACAACACTACTGAATGACATCTGACTATAACAACACTACTGAATGACATCTGACTATAACAACACTACGGAATGACATCTGACTATAACAACACTACTGAATGACATCTACTGTCTATAACAACACTACTGAACAACATCTGACTATAACAACACTACTGAATGACATCTGACTATAACAACACTACTGAATGACATCTACTGACTATAACAACACTACTGAATGACATCTGACTATAACAACACTACTGAATGACATCTGACTATAACAACACTACTGAATGACATCTGACTATAACAACACTACTGAATGACATCTGACTATAACAACACTACTGAATGACATCTGACTATAACAACACTACTGAATGACATCTGACTATAACAACACTACTGAACGACATCTGACTATAACAACACTACTGAATGACGTCTGACTATAACAACACTACTGAATGACATCTGACTATAACAACACTACTGAATGACATCTACTGACTGTAACAACACTACTGAATGACATCTACTGACTATAACAACACTACTGAATGACATCTACTGACTATAACAACACTACTGAATGACATCTGACTATAACAACACTACTGAATGACATCTGACTATAACAACACTACTGAATGACATCTGACTATAACAACACTACTGAATGACATCTCCTGACTATAACAACACTACTGAATGACATCTACTGACTATAACAACACTACTGAATGACATCTGACTATAACAACACTACTGAATGACATCTGACAATAACAACACTACTGAATGACATCTGACTATAACAACACTACTGAATGACATCTGACTATAACAACACTACTGAATGACATCTGACTATAACAACACTACTGAATGACGTCTGACTATAACAACACTACTGAATGACATCTACTGACTATAACAACACTACTGAATGACATCTGACTATAACAACACTACTGAATGACATCTACTGACTATAACAACACTACTGAATGACATCTGAATATAACAACACTACTGAATTACATCTGACTATAACAACACTACTGAATGACATCTGACTATAACAACACTACTGAATGACATCTGACTATTACAACACTACTGAATGACATCTGACTATAACAACACTACTGAATGACATCTGACTATAACAACACTACTGATTGACATCTGACTATAACAACACTTACATATTGACATCTGACTATAACAACACTACAGAATGATATCTGACTATAACAACACTACTGAATGACATCTGACTATAACAACACTACTGAATGACATCTGACTATAACAACACTACTGAACGACATCTGACTATAACAACACTACTGAATGACGTCTGACTATAACAACACTACTGAATGACATCTGATTATAACAACACTACTGAATGACATCTACTGACTATAACAACACTACTGAATGACATCTACTGACTATAACAACACTACTGAATGATATCTACTGACTATAACAACACTACTGAATGACATCTACTGACTATAACAACACTACTGAATGACATCTGACTATAACAACACTACTGAATGACATCTACTGACTATAACAACACTACTGAATGACATCTGAATATAACAACACTACTGAATTACATCTGACTATAACAACACTACTGAATGACATCTGACTATAACAACACTACTGAATGACATCTGACTATTACAACACTACTGAATGACATCTGACTATAACAACACTACTGAATGACATCTGACTATAACAACACTACTGATTGACATCTGACTATAACAACACTTACATATTGACATCTGACTATAACAACACTACAGAATGATATCTGACTATAACAACACTACTGAATGACATCTGACTATAACAACACTACTGAATGACATCTGACTATAACAACACTACTGAACGACATCTGACTATAACAACACTACTGAATGACGTCTGACTATAACAACACTACTGAATGACATCTGATTATAACAACACTACTGAATGACATCTACTGACTATAACAACACTACTGAATGACATCTACTGACTATAACAACACTACTGAATGATATCTACTGACTATAACAACACTACTGAATGACATCTGACTATAACAACACTACTGAATGACATCTGACTATAACAACACTACTGAATGACATCTACTGACTATAACAACACTACTGAATGACATCTGACTATAACAACACTACTGGATGACATCTACTGACTATAACAACACTACTGAATGACATCTGAATATAACAACACTACTGAATTACATCTGACTATAACAACACTACTGAATGACATCTGACTATAACAACACTACTGAATGACATCTGACTATTACAACACTACTGAATGACATCTGACTATAACAACACTACTGAATGACATCTGACTATAACAACACTACTGAATGACATCTGACTATAACAACACTTACATAATGACATCTGACTATAACAACACTACAGAATGATATCTGACTATAACAACACTACTTAATGACATCTGAATATAACAACACTACTGAATGACATCTGACTATAACAACACTACTGAACGACATCTGACTATAACAACACTACTGAATGACGTCTGACTATAACAACACTACTGAATGACATCTGACTATAACAACACTACTGAATGACATCTGACTATAACAACACTACTGAATGACATCTACTGACTATAACAACACTACTGAATGATATCTACTGACTATAACAACACTACTGAATGACATCTGACTATAACAACACTACTGAATGACATCTGACTATAACAACACTACTGAATGACATCTACTGACTATAACAACACTACTGAATGACATCTGACTATAACAACACTACTGGATGACATCTACTGACTATAACAACACTACTGAATGACATCTGACTATAACAACACTACTGAATGACGTCTGACTATAACAACACTACTGAATGACATCTGACTATAACAACACTACTGAATGACATCTGACTATAACAACACTACTGAATGACATCTACTGACTATAACAACACTACTGAATGATATCTACTGACTATAACAACACTACTGAATGACATCTGACTATAACAACACTACTGAATGACATCTGACTATAACAACACTACTGAATGACATCTACTGACTATAACAACACTACTGAATGACATCTGACTATAACAACACTACTGGATGACATCTACTGACTATAACAACACTACTGAATGACATCTGACTATAACAACACTACTGAATGACATCTACTGACTATAACAACACTACTGAATGACGTCTGACTATAACAACACTACTGAATGACGTCTGACTATAACAACACTACTGAATGACATCTGACTATAACAACACTACTGAATGATATCTGACTATGACAACACTACTGAACGACATCTGACTATAACAACACTACAGAATGATATCTGACTATAACAACACTACTGAATGACATCTGACTATAACAACACTACTGAATAACATCTGACTATAACAACACTACTGAATGACATCTGACTATAACAACACTACTGAATGACATCTACTGACTATAACAACACTACTGAATGACATCTACTGACTATAACAACACTACTGAATGACATCTGACTATAACAACACTACTGAATGACGTCTGACTATAACAACACTACTGAATGACATCTGACTATAACAACACTACTGAATGACATCTACTGACTATAACAACACTACTGAATGACATCTACTGACTATAACAACACTACTGAATGACATCTGACTATAACAACACTACTGAATGACGTCTGACTATAACAACACTACTGAATGACATCTGACTATAACAACACTACTGAATGACATCTACTGACTATAACAACACTACTGAACGACATCTGACTATAACAACACTACTGAATGACGTCTGACTATAACAACACTACTGAATGACATCTGACTATAACAACACTACTGAATGACATCTACTGACTATAACAACACTACTGAATGACATCTGACTATAACAACACTACTGAATGACATCTGACTATAACAACACTACTGAATGACATCTGACTATAACAACACTACTGAATGACATCTCCTGACTATAACAACACTACTGAATGACATCTACTGACTATAACAACACTACTGAATGACATCTGACTATAACAACACTACTGAATGACATCTGACAATAACAACACTACTGAATGACATCTGACTATAACAACACTACTGAATGACATCTACTGACTATAACAACACTACTGAATGACATCTGACTATAACAACACTACTGAATGACATCTGACTATAACAACACTACTGAATGACGTCTGACTATAACAACACTACTGAATGACATCTACTGACTATAACAACACTACTGAATGACATCTGACTATAACAACACTACTGAATGACATCTACTGACTATAACAACACTACTGAATGACATCTGAATATAACAACACTACTGAATTACATCTGACTATAACAACACTACTGAATGACATCTGACTATAACAACACTACTGAATGACATCTGACTATTACAACACTACTGAATGACATCTGACTATAACAACACTACTGAATGACATCTGACTATAACAACACTACTGATTGACATCTGACTATAACAACACTTACATATTGACATCTGACTATAACAACACTACAGAATGATATCTGACTATAACAACACTACTGAATGACATCTGACTATAACAACACTACTGAATGACATCTGACTATAACAACACTACTGAACGACATCTGACTATAACAACACTACTGAATGACGTCTGACTATAACAACACTACTGAATGACATCTGACTATAACAACACTACTGAATGACATCTACTGACTATAACAACACTACTGAATGACATCTACTGACTATAACAACACTACTGAATGATATCTACTGACTATAACAACACTACTGAATGACATCTGACTATAACAACACTACTGAATGACATCTGACTATAACAACACTACTGAATGACATCTACTGACTATAACAACACTACTGAATGACATCTGACTATAACAACACTACTGGATGACATCTACTGACTATAACAACACTACTGAATGACATCTGAATATAACAACACTACTGAATTACATCTGACTATAACAACACTACTGAATGACATCTGACTATAACAACACTACTGAATGACATCTGACTATTACAACACTACTGAATGACATCTGACTATAACAACACTACTGAATGACATCTGACTATAACAACACTACTGAATGACATCTGACTATAACAACACTTACATAATGACATCTGACTATAACAACACTACAGAATGATATCTGACTATAACAACACTACTGAATGACATCTGAATATAACAACACTACTGAATGACATCTGACTATAACAACACTACTGAACGACATCTGACTATAACAACACTACTGAATGACGTCTGACTATAACAACACTACTGAATGACATCTGACTATAACAACACTACTGAATGACATCTGACTATAACAACACTACTGAATGACATCTACTGACTATAACAACACTACTGAATGATATCTACTGACTATAACAACACTACTGAATGACATCTGACTATAACAACACTACTGAATGACATCTGACTATCACAACACTACTGAATGACATCTACTGACTATAACAACACTACTGAATGACATCTGACTATAACAACACTACTGGATGACATCTACTGACTATAACAACACTACTGAATGACATCTGACTATAACAACACTACTGAATGACATCTACTGACTATAACAACACTACTGAATGACGTCTGACTATAACAACACTACTGAATGACGTCTGACTATAACAACACTACTGAATGACATCTGACTATAACAACACTACTGAATGATATCTGACTATGACAACACTACTGAACGACATCTGACTATAACAACACTACAGAATGATATCTGACTATAACAACACTACTGAATGACATCTGACTATAACAACACTACTGAATAACATCTGACTATAACAACACTACTGAATGACATCTGACTATAACAACACTACTGAATGACATCTACTGACTATAACAACACTACTGAATGACATCTACTGACTATAACAACACTACTGAATGACATCTGACTATAACAACACTACTGAATGACGTCTGACTATAACAACACTACTGAATGACATCTGACTATAACAACACTACTGAATGACATCTACTGACTATAACAACACTACTGAATGACATCTGACTATAACAACACTACTGAATGACATCTGACTATAACAACACTACTGAATGACGTCTGACTATAACAACACTACTGAATGACATCTGACTATAACAACACTACTGAATGACATCTACTGACTATAACAACACTACTGAATTACATCTGACTATAACAACACTACTGAATGACATCTACTGACTATAACAACACTACTGAATGACATCTACTGACTATAACAACACTACTGAATGACATCTGACTATAACAACACTACTGAATGACATCTGACTATAACAACACTACTGAATGACATCTGACTATAACAACACTACTGAATGACATCTGACTATAACAACACTACTGAATGACATCTGACTATAACAACACTACTGAACGACATCTGACTATAACAACACTACTGAATGACATCTGACTATAACAACACTACTGAATGACATCTACTGACTATAACAACACTACTGAATGACATCTACTGACTATAACAACACTACTGAATGACATCTGACTATAACAACACTACTGAATGACATCTGACTATAACAACACTACTGAACGACATCTGACTATAACAACACTACTGAATGACGTCTGACTATAACAACACTACTGAATGACATCTGACTATAACAACACTACTGAATGACATCTGACTATAACAACACTACTGAATGACATCTACTGACTATAACAACACTACTGAATGATATCTACTGACTATAACAACACTACTGAATGACATCTGACTATAACAACACTACTGAATGACATCTGACTATCACAACACTACTGAATGACATCTACTGACTATAACAACACTACTGAATGACATCTGACTATAACAACACTACTGGATGACATCTACTGACTATAACAACACTACTGAATGACATCTGACTATAACAACACTACTGAATGACATCTACTGACTATAACAACACTACTGAATGACGTCTGACTATAACAACACTACTGAATGACGTCTGACTATAACAACACTACTGAATGACATCTGACTATAACAACACTACTGAATGATATCTGACTATGACAACACTACTGAACGACATCTGACTATAACAACACTACAGAATGATATCTGACTATAACAACACTACTGAATGACATCTGACTATAACAACACTACTGAATAACATCTGACTATAACAACACTACTGAATGACATCTGACTATAACAACACTACTGAATGACATCTACTGACTATAACAACACTACTGAATGACATCTACTGACTATAACAACACTACTGAATGACATCTGACTATAACAACACTACTGAATGACGTCTGACTATAACAACACTACTGAATGACATCTGACTATAACAACACTACTGAATGACGTCTGACTATAACAACACTACTGAATGACATCTGACTATAACAACACTACTGAATGACATCTACTGACTATAACAACACTACTGAATTACATCTGACTATAACAACACTACTGAATGACATCTACTGACTATAACAACACTACTGAATGACATCTACTGACTATAACAACACTACTGAATGACATCTGACTATAACAACACTACTGAATGACATCTGACTATAACAACACTACTGAATGACATCTGACTATAACAACACTACTGAATGACATCTGACTATAACAACACTACTGAATGACATCTGACTATAACAACACTACTGAACGACATCTGACTATAACAACACTACTGAATGACATCTGACTATAACAACACTACTGAATGACATCTACTGACTATAACAACACTACTGAATGACATCTACTGACTATAACAACACTACTGAATGACATCTGACTATAACAACACTACTGAATGACATCTACTGACTATAACAACACTACTGAATGACATCTGACTATAACAACACTACTGAACGACATCTGACTATAACAACACTACTGAATGACATCTGACTATAACAACACTACTGAACGACATCTGACTATAACAACACTACTGAATGACATCTGACTATAACAACACTACTGAATGACGTCTGACTATAACAACACTACTGAATGACATCTGACTATAACAACACTACTGAATGACGTCTGACTATAACAACACTACTGAATGACATCTGACTATAACAACACTACTGAATGACATCTGACTATAACAACACTACTGAATGACGTCTGACTATAACAACACTACTGAATGACATCTGACTATAACAACACTACTGAATGACATCTGACTATAACAACACTACTGAATGACGTCTGACTATAACAACACTACTGAATGACATCTACTGACTATAACAACACTACTGAATGACATCTGACTATAACAACACTACTGAATGACGTCCGACTATAACAACACTACTGAATGACATCTGACTATAACAACACTACCGAATGACATCTGACTATAACAACACTACTGAATGACATCTACTGACTATAACAACACTACTGAATGACATCTGACTATAACAACACTACTGAATGACATCTGACTATAACAACACTACTGAATGACGTCTGACTATAACAACACTACTGAATGATATCTACTGACTATAACAACACTACTGAATGACATCTGACTATAACAACACTACTGAATGACATCTACTGACTATAACAACACTACTGAATGACATCTACTGACTATAACAACACTACTGAATGACATCTGACTATAACAACACTACTGAATGACATCTGACTATAACAACACTACTGAATAACATCTGACTATAACAACACTACTGAATGACATCTACTGACTATAACAACACTACTGAATGACATCTACTGACTATAACAACACTACTGAATGACATCTACTGACTATAACAACACTAGTGAATGACATCTGACTATAACAACACTACTGAATGACGTCTGACAATAACAACACTACTGAATGACATCTGACTATAACAACACTACTGAACGACATCTGACTATAACAACACTACTGAATGACATCTGACTATAACAACACTACTGAATGACATCTGACTATAACAACACTACTGAATGACATCTGACTATAACAACACTACTGAATGACATCTGACTATAACAACACTACTGAACGACGTCTGACTATAACAACACTACTGAATGACATCTACTGACTATAACAACACTACTGAATGACATCTACTGACTATAACAACACTACTGAATGACATCTACTGACTATAACAACACTACTGAATGACATCTGACTATAACAACACTACTGAATGACATCTGACTATTACAACACTACTGAATGACATCTGACTATAACAACACTACTGAATGACATCTACTGACTATTACAACACTACAGAATGACATCTGACTATAACAACACTACTGAATGACGTCTGACTATAACACTACTGAATGACATCTACTGACTATAACACTACTGAATGACATCTACTGACTATAACAACACTACTGAATGACATCTGACTATAACAACACTACTGAATGACATCTGACTATAACAACACTACTGAATGACATCTGACTATAACAACACTACAGAATGACATCTGACTATAACAACACTACTGAATGACATCTGACTATAACAACACTACTGAATGACATCTACTGACTATAACAACACTACTGAATGACGTCTGACTATAACAACACTACTGAATGACATCTTACTATAACAACACTACTGAATGACATCTGACTATAACAACACTACTGAATGACATCTGACTATAACAACACTACTGAATGACATCTGACTATAACAACACTACTGAATGACATCTGACTATAACAACACTACTGAATGACATCTACTGACTATAACAACACTACTGAATGACATCTGACTATAACAACACTACTGAATGATATCTACTGACTATAACAACACTACTGAATGACATCTGACTATAACAACACTACTGAATGAAATCTACTGACTATAACAACACTACTGAATGACATCTGACTATAACAACACTACTGAATGACGTCTGACTATAACAACACTACTGAATGACATCTGACTATAACAACACTACTGAATGACATCTGACTATAACAACACTACGGAATGACATCTGACTATAACAACACTACTGAATGACATCTGCTGTCTATAACAACACTACTGAACAACATCTGACTATAACAACACTACTGAATGACATCTGACTATAACAACACTACTGAATGACATCTGACTATAACAACACTACTGAATGACATCTGACTATAACAACACTACTGAATGACGTCTGACTATAACAACACTACTGAATGACATCTACTGACTATAACAACACTACTGAATGACATCTGACTATAACAACACTACTGAATGTATTAGATGAAGGGAAGATAACTGTTTCCATCGTCCTCCATTTTATAACCTTGTATCGTCCTCCATTTTATAACCTTGTATCGTCCTCCATTTCACAAACTTGTATCGGCCTCCATAACCTTGTATCGTCCTCCATTTCATAACCTTGTATCGTCCTCCATTTTACAACCTTGTATCGTCCTCCATAACCTTGTATCGTCCTCCATTTTATAACCTTGTATCGTCCTCCATTTTATAACCTTGTATCGTCCTCCATTTTTTAACCTTGTATCGTCCTCCATTTTATAACCTTGTATCGTCCTCCATTTTATAACCTTGTATCGTCCTCCATTTTATAACCTTGTATCGTCCTCCATTTTATAACCTTGTATCGTCCTCCATTTTATAACCTTGTATCGTCCTCCATAACCTTGTATCGTCCTCCATTTTATAACCTTTTGTCGTCCTCCATTTTATAACCTTGTATCGTCCTCCATTTCATAACCTTGTATCATCCTCCATTTTATAACCTTGTATCGTCCTCCATTTCATAACCTTGTATCGTCCTCCATTTCATAACCTTGTATCGTCCTCCATTTTATAACCTTGTATCGTCCTCCATTTCATAACCTTGTATCGTCCTCCATTTTATTACCTTGTATCGTCCTCCATTTCATAACCTTGTATCGTCCTCCATTTCATAACCTTGTATCGTCCTCCATTTTATAACCTTGTATCGTCCACCATTTTACAACCTTGTATCGTCCTCCATTTCATAACCTTGTATCGTCCTCCATTTTATAACCTTGTATCGTCCTCCATTTTATAACCTTGTGTCGTCCTCCATTTTATAACCTTGTGTCGTCCTCCATTTTATAACCTTGTATCGTCCTCCATTTTATAACCTTGTGTCGTCCTCCATTTTATAACTTTGTGTCGTCCTCCATTTTGTAACCTTGTATCGTCCTCCATTTTATAACCTTGTATCGTCCTCCATTTTATAACCTTGTATCGTCCTCCATTTTATAACCTTGTATCGTCCTCCATTTCATAACCTTGTATCGTCCTCCATTTTATAACCTTGTATCGTCCTCCATTTTACAACCTTGTATCGTCCTCCATTTCATAACCTTGTATCGTCCTCCATTTTATAACCTTGTATCGTCCTCCATTTCATAACCTTGTATCGTCCTCCATTTTACAACCTTGTGTTTTCCTTCCTCCTGAAGGTTCTGAACAAAGAGAACATGTCGTGGCCACAGAACTTTGTCCAGTCCTATGTGACACACAAGACGGGTGAGACACCTTTACTTGGCTCGCATGTGGCTGTTGGGCCTGCAGTGTGTGTTATGCTGTGTTAATACTAGGTGGTGTGTGTGTGTGTGTGTGTGTGTGTGTGTGTGTGTGTGTGTGTGTGTTATGCTGTTTTAATACTAGGTGTGTGTGTGTGTTAAGCTGTGTGAATGCTAGGTGTATTGTGTGTTATGCTGTGTTAATGCTAGGTGTATTGTGTGTTATGCTGTGTTAATGCTAGGTGTGTGTGTGTTATGCTGTTTTAATGCTAGGTGTGTGTGTGTTAAGCTGTGTTAATGCTAGGTGTATTGTGTGTTATACTGTATTAATGCTAGGTGTATTGTGTGTTTAGTGAGAGAGGGGGAGAAGAGGAGTCTGCTCAGGAGGAATGTAGAGCTGAAGAAGGAGTGTGCTCACCTGGAAGAACAGGACCAGCAACTCAGCACGTCCCTCACGGTATGACCTCTGACCATTGACACACTCACAACACAGTACAGCAGGACCAGCAACTCAGCAAGTCCCTCAGGGTATGACCTCTGACACCTGACACACTCACAACACAGGACCAGAAGCTCAGCAAGTCCCTCACGGTATGACCTCTGACACCTGACACACTCACAACACAGTACAGCAGGACCAGAAGCTCAGCAAGTCCCTCACGGTATGACCTCTGACCCCTGACACACTCACAACACAGTACAGCAGGACCAGAAGATCAGCAAGTCCCTCACGGTATGACCTCTGACCCCTGACACACTCACAACACAGTACAGCAGGACCAGAAGATCAGCAAGTCCCTCACGGTATGACCTCTGACCCCTGACAACACAGTACAGCAGGACCAGAAGCTCAGCAAGTCCCTCATGGTCCCTCATGACCTCTGACCTTATGACCTTGACCCAACACCAACAAACACGCAATACGTACCCTAGACTAGGTTAATCCCTCACTCATACATAGAATGTGGTTTTACCACACTGCAAGTTTGATTGAATTACAGCAGAGATCCTGCATATAATGTTGAGATGGTCTCCACCTTATCTATGGGAGGCGTTGACCCGAAGGTGGGAAGGCAGGTGGTCTGCTTATCGGTCTGCTCACTGTATTCCCACATGGACAGATTTTGACGGGAGTGGATCCTCTCGCTTCGCCTCGTTCCTCTCTGATTATTGTGTTGGGACGGGAACGTAGTGATTTCCATTGAGATCAGGAGCTCAACAGCAGACTGCTAACTAACTAGCCAGATGGAGCTCAACAGTGAAGCAGACTGCTAACTAACTAGCCAGATGGAGCTCAACAGTGAAGCAGACTGCTACTAACTAGCCAGATGGAGCTCAACAGTGAAGCAGACTGCTAACTAACTAGCCAGATGGAGCTCAACAGTGAAGCAGACTGCTACTAACTAGCCAGATGGAGCTCAACAGTGAAGCAGACTGCTAACTAACTAGTCAGATGGAGCTCAACAGTGAAGCAGACTGCTAACTAACTAGCCAGATGGAGCTCAACAGTGAAGCAGACTGCTAACTAACTAGCCAGATGGAGCTCAACAGTGAAGCAGACTGCTACTAACTAGCCAGATGGAGCTCAACAGTGAAGCAGACTGCTACTAACTAGTCAGATGGAGCTCAACAGTGAAGCAGACTGCTACTAACTAGCCAGATGGAGCTCAACAGTGAAGCAGACTGCTACTAACTAGTCAGATGGTGCTCAACAGTGAAGCAGACTGCTACTAACTAGCCAGATGGAGCTCAACAGTGAAGCAGACTGCTACTAACTAGCCAGATGGAGCTCAACAGTGAAGCAGACTGCTAACTAACTAGTCAGATGGAGCTCAACAGTGAAGCAGACTGCTAACTAACTAGTCAGATGGAGCTCAACAGTGAAGCAGACTGCTAACTAACTAGCCAGATGGAGCTCAACAGTGAAGCAGACTGCTAACTAACTAGCCAGATGGAGCTCAACAGTGAAGCAGACTGCTACTAACTAGCCAGATGGAGCTCAACAGTGAAGCAGACTGCTAACTAACTAGTCAGATGGAGCTCAACAGTGAAGCAGACTGCTAACTAACTAGCCAGATGGAGCTCAACAGTGAAGCAGACTGCTAACTAACTAGCCAGATGGAGTTCAACAGTGAAGCAGACTGCTAACTAACTAGCCAGAAGGAGCTCAACAGTGAAGCAGACTGCTACTAACTAGCCAGATGGAGCTCAACAGTGAAGCAGACTGCTACTAACTAGTCAGATGGAGCTCAACAGTGAAGCAGACTGCTACTAACTAGCCAGATGGAGCTCAACAGTGAAGCAGACTGCTACTAACTAGTCAGGTGGTGCTCAACAGTGAAGCAGACTGCTACTAACTAGCCAGATGGAGCTCAACAGTGAAGCAGACTGCTACTAACTAGCCAGATGGAGCTCAACAGTGAAGCAGACTGCTAACTAACTAGCCAGATGGAGTTCAACAGTGAAGCAGACTGCTAACTAACTAGCCAGAAGGAGCTCAACAGTGAAGCAGACTGCTAACTAACTAGCCAGATGGAGCTCAACAGTGACGCAGACTGCTAACTAACTAGCCAGAAGGAGCTCAACAGTGAAGCAGACTGCTAACTAACTAGCCAGATGGAGCTCAACAGTGACGCAGACTGCTAACTAACTAGTCAGATGGAGTTCAACAGTGAAGCAGACTGCTAAACTAACTAGTCAGATGTCTTCGTCAGTACTTACACATGTTTATGTTCCTGTGTCTCTGTCCCAGCAGAAGGTGATGGACGTGCGGGAGCGTCTGATTGGTCAACAGAGGAACACCCAGTCCTCCCTGGAGCGTCTCAAGGCTCTGATTCGTCTGATCCAAAGAGACCAGATGATCCAGGTTACCATGACAGCCACCGCCACCACCACCGGAGTGTCCCTGCTCTCCCTGCCCTGGATCAAACCCTCCGGCGCCGCCACACACACAGTGCCCCCTGCTGGACCGTCTATGCTACTGCAGCAGAAGACTCTGGTCATGCCACAGTCTCAGACACAGAGCCAGGCTCAGAGCAATGTCTGAGCTCTAGTAGTACCACCCCAGCCCACCAGGGGGCCACAGTTCACAGTCCAAGGCTGGCCCACAAATGGCACTCTATTCCCTATGTAGTGTAGAGCTTTTAGTAAACGGACCCATAGGAGAAGTTTCAAAGACATGTCCATTTGACATCAGAGCCCTGGTCTGAAGTAGTACACTATATAGGGAATAGGGCTCTGGTCTAAAGTAGTGTACTATATAGGGAATAGGGCTCTGGTCTAAAGTAGTGTACTATATAGGGAATAGGGCTCTGGTCTAAAGTAGTGTACTATATAGGGAATAGGGCTCTGGTCTAAAGTAGTACACTATATAGGGAATACGGCTCTGGTCTAAAGTAGTGCACTATATAGGGAATAAGGCCCTGGTCTAAAGTAGTACACTATATAGGGAATAGGGCTCTGGTCTAAAGTAGTACACTATATAGGGAATAGGGCTCTGGTCTAAAGTAGTACACTATATAGTGAATAGGGCTCTGGTCTAAAGTAGTGCACTATATATGGAATAGGGCCCTGGTCTAAAGTAGTGCACTATATAGGGAATAGGGCTCTGGACTAAAGTAGTGCACTATATAGGGAATAGGCCTCTGGTCTAAAGTAGTGCACTATATAGGGAATAGGGCTCTGGTCTAAAGTAGTGCACTATATAGGGGGGAATAGGGCCCTGGTCTAAAGTAGTGCACTATATAGGGAATAGGCCTCTGGTCTAAAGTAGTGCACTATATAGGGGGGAATAGGGCTCTGGTCTAAAGTAGTATACTATATAGGGTATAGGGCTCTGGTCTAAAGTAGTGCACTATATAGGGTATAGGGCCCTGGTCTATAGTAGTGCACTATATAGGGAATAGGGCCCTGGTCTATAGTAGTGCACTATATAGGGAATAGGGCTCTGGTCTAAAGTAGTGCACTATATAGGGAATAGGGCTCTGGTCTAAAGTAGTGCACTATATAGGGAATAGGCCTCTGGTCTAAAGTAGTGCACTATATAGGGGGGAATAGGGCCCTGGTCTAAAGTAGTGCACTATATAGGGAATAGGCCTCTGGTCTAAAGTAGTGCACAATATAGGGAATAGGCCTCTGGTCTAAAGTAGTGCACTATATAGGGGGGAATAGGGCTCTGGTCTAAAGTAGTGCACTATATAGGGAATAGGGTGCCATTTGGGACTCACTAGAAGTATCCATGCCACGTGGCCACCTGTCACAGAGACATTGAAGACAGCGGGGGTTTCTTTAAGACGAAGAAGAAGAAGAGGTCAGAGACTCCATTGAAACCATTGAATATTAGTGAACCGTACGGTTGAAGAGCTGCAGGGGGATGAACGAGAAACACACTAAAAAAACACATCTTCCTTTTCACTACATTTCATGATGAGTATTTTTTAAACCCAACACCTACAGTGCTTACGAGATTTATTTTATTTATAGTTTTATTTTTCTTTTGGTATTTATTATTGTAATTATTCATGTTTCTTGGCCTTAATGTATTTACTCGGACCGTAAAGAAGCTAGATCACAGTGCTGCAAATTAAATAGGTATTTTCTGTGTGGCCCGAAAAATATTTTAGATTTTTTTTTGTTATTTTATAAACTGGTATAATATTTGTTCTGCATATATAGAGAGAGAGCGAGACAACACTAGAGTAGTTAGTTACAAATGAACAATGGAAGGATATGAAGAACAAAAAGACTGTACTGCTATATAAATCAGAGTAGGTCTCTGTGTACAACATTTTGCCATAGTTATCAGGTGGGAAAAGGCCCAGGGAGAGAAGTTTTCATTGTGTATGTACGGAAAAAAACAAACATACAAGCCTTCAAAAACAAAAAAAACAAGAGAATCACTTTTTTTTCTCTCAGTATTAGTATAGTTTAAAGAGGGAAAAAAAAGTATTTATAGACAACTACAGAATTTAGTCTTTCTAGAGGAGAGTTGAGTATTTTTCATGCTGTTGATGACTTAGTTTGAGTATTGAGGAATATTAAAGAAAAGGGATCTATCGTTGTATATAGGTTGTATAATTATCCCAGGTCCTTCTCCATGTTCCTGTTACCGGATTCACAACAACAACAACAACTCAGAAGCGGCCATTTTGAACCATCCTGTAGTTGTGTGATCCCAACCCATTTTAATCCCTTTCTTTTCACCACTATAGAAAATATGCCAAAAAAAACATTACATTTAGTACTGGGAAATCCTGTGTACGTATCAAATATGTCTGGCATGCTTTTTTATCCCTGCCTGGTTTTGTATATTTAAAAAAATATATTTTCTGGTTTTCACACTATTAGTTTTTTTTTAAACTCTAGATGATGTTCGTTATGACGACTTGACGTTTGAAGAGCCTGCTGATTTCAACTGTTTCTATTGTTCTGTTTCTAGTCTGTTAGATAGGTACAAATGAACTGTTTTCTAGTCTGCTAGAAGGTACAAAATGAACACTGCCTCGAGAACAACTAGATCCAACCAGGGTTTCCTTATTCTATAGTTTAATAAACGATCAAACACCAGTGAATGGGGGGGAAGAGGACTGTCATATCACTCTGCAACAGTTCAGTGTTGATCTCTAGTTAGACTTCATCACAGGGGGGGGGAAGAGGACTGTCATATCACTCTGCAACAGTTCAGTGTTGATCTCTAGTTAGACTTCATCACAGGGGGGGGGAAGAGGACTGTCATATCACTCTGCAACAGTTCAGTGTTGATCTCTAGTTAGACTTCCTGCTGTCACAGGGGGGGGGATGGGGAAGAGGACTGTCATATCACTCTGCAACAGTTCAGTGTTGATCTCTAGTTAGACTTCATCACAGGGGGGGGAAGAGGACTGTCATATCACTCTGCAACAGTTCAGTGTTGATCTCGTTAGACTTCCTGCTGTCACGGGGGGGATGGGGAAGAGGACTGTCATATCACTCTGCAACAGTTCAGTGTTGATCTCTAGTTAGACTTCATCACAGGGGGGATGGGGAAGAGGACTGTCATATCACTCTGCAACAGTTCAGTGTTGATCTCGTTAGACTTCATCACAGGGGGGGGAAGAGGACTGTCATATCACTCTGCAACAGTTCAGTGTTGATCTCGTTAGACTTCCTGCTGTCACGGGGGGGATGGGGAAGAGGACTGTCATATCACTCTGCAACAGTTCAGTGTTGATCTCGTTAGACTTCATCACAGGGGGGGGGGGGGGGGGGGGGGGGGGGTGTTCCTGATGATCAAATCAATGCTGTGTTGTGGGATCCCTCTATTCTAAAATGACACACTGAGGAAAAAAAAACTAACAATGGGAATGGAGAGAAAATATATCGCTCTAAAGAGAGGACGACATATTATAATCTGTATTTGTGTTTGAACCAAACGGATCAAATGAGAAGGAAGATGCAATAATTAGAAGAGACCACCAATACATATCGAATAAAATACTTGTTTTCTACACAGAGCCTGACCGGAATCTATGATGTAGTGTAGCACACTTTGGGCAGGAGTTGTTGACAGCGCTAGGACTATAGAGAGGACTGATCCAACTGTCATCCATACCAAGCCTCAAAACACACTGAGGACATCCATACCAAGCCTCAAAACACATTGAGGACATCCATACCAAGCCTCAAAACACATTGAGGACATCCATACCAAGCCTCAAAACACATTGAGGACATCCATACCAAGCCTCAAAACACACTGAGGACATCCATACCAAGCCTCAAAACACATTGAGGACATCCATACCAAGCCTCAAAACACACTGAGGACATCCATATCAAGCCTCAAAACACACTGAGGACATCCATACCAAGCCTCAAAACACACTGAGGACATCCATATCAAGCCTCAAAACACACTGAGGACATCCATACCAAGCCTCAAAACACACTGAGGACATCCATACCAAGCCTCAAAACACACTGAGGACATCCATATCAAGCCTCAAAACACACTGAGGACATCCATACCAAGCCTCAAAACACACTGAGGACATCCATACCAAGTCTCAAAACACACTGAGGACATCCATACCAAGCCTCAAAACACACTGAGGACATCCATATCAAGCCTCAAAACACACTGAGGACATCCATACCAAGCCTCAAAACACACTGAGGACATCCATACCAAGCCTCAAAACACACTGAGGACATCCATATCAAGCCTCAAAACACACTGAGGACATCCATACCAAGCCTCAAAACACACTGAGGACATCCATACCAAGCCTCAAAACACACTGAGGACATCCATATCAAGCCTCAAAACACACTGAGGACATCCATATCAAGTTTGCCTTTCACAACCAAGATCTTTAAAAAGGTGCAACTGAAACCCGAGCAGTAGTTTGTATGGGCTGTCTGTCTATCTACTGATCCGTCCATCTACTGATCTGTCTGTCTGTCTACTGATATCTGTCTGTCTGTCTGTCTACTGATCTATCTATCTATCTACTGATCCGTCCGTCCGTCCGTCCGTCCGTCCGTCCGTCCATCCATCTACTGATCTGTCTGTCTGTCTGCCTGCCTGTCTGTCTGTCTGTCTGTCTGTCTGTCTGTCTGTCTGTCTGTCTGTCTGTCTGTCTGTCTGTCTGTCTGTCTCTTTCTTTCTAATAGGGCTTTACCATTCCTTAGTCTTGTCCAACATTCAATACATATCATGAGCTCTGCCTCTCCCAACATGGAATATCACGACAGACCGTGACAGAGACGAGCATCTGCACAACATACGGTCTAACGACTCTGATGGGAATCAAATCCCCAAGAGAGGGGGCTGAAAGACTGGTGCCATATCACGTTGCATCAAGGTAGAAGTTCAACCCCACAGATCTAGGATCAGGCTCAACCTAACTTTAACATTAGGAGAATACAGAATACATAAGATAACATGACTCCAGATCAGAGGTTTTTAGTGAAGCAGCTTCTACCACCTCCACGGTGTGCCCTTCATCCATTATCCCCAGCCAGAGGTATCCCAGACTACATCACCCAGAATCCTCCGGGAGAAACTGTGCAGTGTTTAAATACAAATCTATTTTAATACACTCAGACACAACCTTTGAACAAATTATAAAAACATACATCTTTTTTATATTATTTTATATTCTTTTATCAACGATGAACAAAAAAAAATAAGAAAATAAACATTGGGACTGTTTTTTTTAAAATATATTGTTTGCCAATTATGCATAGTAATGAGCTTGCAATGTGCAATGTGTTGTTTTGCCACGAGGTGGACGGAGAGGGTAAAAACAGGAGAGATGACTACACTCTTTTTTTTTGTTTACATGGAAATGTCGTTTGGCTGTTAATAAAGTAGTGGTTTTTTTTTCTCCCATTGGCATTGATGACAAGGGGGCTGTTCAGTGGAGAGCGTGTACAGGGAAGCGTTTGTCTATTGCCAATGTAGTTGTATCTTGACGGTGATTTAAAGTTGATTGATGGACATTGGTAAATGGTTAAAGAGTAGTCTCACTTTTTTTTTCTACCAAGTTCTTATGATAAAATGGAATCATTAAATAAATAAAATTCAAGAACAAAACACTGGGTGGAAACGTGATCCTTTGACGTGTGTGTGTGTGTGTGTGTGTGTGTGTGTGTGTGTGTGTGTGTGTGTGTGTGTGTGTGTGTGTGTGTGTGTGTGTGTGTGGGAAAACACTGGTAGCAGAAGTGTAAATTATGATTCGGTGTGTGTGTATATTTATATTATATTTATATTATATTTATATTATATTTATATTTATATTTATATTATATTTATATTTTATGTATATTTATATTTATAGTTATATTATATTTATATTTTATGTATATTTATATTTTATGTATATTTATATTTATATTTAATTTATATTTTATGTATATTTATATTTATATTATATTTATATTATATTTATATTATATTTATATTTATATTTATATTATATTTATATTTATATTATATTTATATTTTATGTATATTTCATATTTATATTTATATTATTATATTTATACTTATATTATATTTATATTTATATTTATATTATATTTATATTTATATTTTATGTATATTTATATTTATATTTATATTTATATTATATTTATATTATATTTAATGTATATTTATATTTATATTATATTAATATTTTATTTATATTTTATGTATATTTATATTTATATTTATATTATATTTATATTATATTATATTTATATTATATTTATATTTTATGTATATTTATATTTATATTTATATTATATTTATATTTTATGTATATTTATATTTATATTTATATTATATTTATATTTATATGATATTTATATTTATATTATATTTATATTTTATGTATATTTATATTTATATTATATTTATATGATATTTATATTTATATTATATTTATATTTATAGTTATATTATATTTATATTTTATGTATATTTATATTTATATTTTATGTATATTTATATTTATATTTATATTATATTATATTTATATTTATATTTATATTTATATTATATTTATATTTATATTTATATTATATTATATTTATATTTATATTTATATTATATTATATTTATATTTATATTATATTTATATTATATTTATATTATATTTATATTTATATTTATATTATATTTATGTTATATTTATATTATATTGTATTTTTATGTATATTATATTATATTTATATTATATTTATATTTATATTTAAATTATATTTATATTTATATTTTATGTATATTTATATTATATTATATTTATATTTATATTTATATTATATTTATATTATATTTATATTTATATTATATTTATATTTATAGTTATATTATATTTTATGTATATTTATATTTATATTTCATGTATATTTATATTTATATTTATATTATATTATATTTATATTATATTTATATTTTATGTATATTTATATTATATTTATATTATATTTATATTTTATGTATATTTATATTTATATTTTATGTATATTTATATTTATATTATATTTATATTATATTTATATTTTATGTATATTTATATTTATATTTTATGTATATTTATATTTATATTTATATTATATTTATATTTATATTATATTTATATTTTATGTATATTTATATTATATTATATTTATATTTTATGTATATTTATATTATATTATATTTATATTTATATTTATATTATATTTATATTTTATGTATATTTATATTTATATTATATTATATTTATATTATATTTATATTTTATGTATATTTATATTTATATTATATTATATTTATATTATATTTATATTTTATGTATATTTATATTATATTTATATTATATTATATTTATATTATATTTATATTTTATGTATATTTATATTTATATTTATATTATATTATATTTATATTATATTTATATTTTATGTATATTTATATTTATATTATATTATATTTATATTATATTTATATTATATTTATATTATATTTATATTTTATGTATATTTATATTTATATTTATATTATATTTATATTATATTATATTTATATTATATTTATATTATATTTATATTTTATGTATATTTATATTTATATTATATTATATTTATATTATATTTATATTTTATGTATATTTATATTATATTTATATTTTATGTATATTTATATTTATATTATATTATATTTATATTATATTTATATTATATTTATATTATATTTATATGTTATGTATATTTATATTTATATTATATTATATTTATATTATATTTATATTTTATGTATATTTATATTATATTAATATTTTATGTATATTTATATTTATATTATATTATATTTATATTATATTTATATTTTATGTATATTATATTATATTTATATTTTATGTATATTTATATTATATTTATATTATATTTATATTTTATGTATATTTATATTATATTTATATTATATTTATATTTATATTTATATTTATATTATATTTATATTTATATTATATTATATTTATGTTATATTTATATTATATTATATTTTTATGTATATTATATTATATTTATATTTTATGTATATTTATATTATATTATATTTATATTATATTTATATTTATATTTATATTTATATTTATATTATATTATATTTATATTATATTATATTTATATTATATTATATTTATATTATATTTATATTATATTTATATTTTATGTATATTTATATTATATTTATATTATATTTATATTTTATGTATATTTATATTTTATGTATATTTATATTTATATTATATTATATTTATATTATATTATATTTATATTTTATGTATATTTATATTTATATTTATATTTATATTTTATGTATATTTATATTTATATTTATATTATATTATATTTATGTTATATTTATATTATATTATATTTTTATGTATATTATATTATATTTATATTTTATGTATATTTATATTATATTTATATTTATATTTATATTATATTTATATTATATTTATATTTATATTATATTATATTTATATTTATATTTATATTATATTATATTTATATTTATATTTATATTATATTTATATTATATTATATTTATATTTATATTTATGTTATATTTATATTATATTATATTTATATTTATATTTATATTATATTTATATTATATTTATATTTATATTTATATTTTATGTATATTTATATTTATATTTATATTATATTATATTTATGTTATATTTATATTATATTATATTTATGTTATATTTATATTTATATTATATTTATATTATATTTATATTTATATTATATTTATATTTATATTTATATTATATTTATATTATATTTATATTTATATTTATATTTTATGTATATTTATATTTATATTTATATTATATTATATTTATGTTATATTTATATTATATTATATTTATGTTATATTTATATTATATTATATTTTTATGTATATTATATTATATTTATATTATATTTATATTATATTTATATTTTATGTATATTTATATTATATTTATATTTATATTTATATTATATTTATATTTATATTATATTATATTTATATTTATATTTATATTATATTATATTATATTTATATTTATATTTATATTATATTTATATTATATTTATATTATATTTATATTATATTTATATTTTATGTATATTTATATTATATTTATATTTATATTTATATTATATTTATATTTATATTATATTATATTATATTTATATTTATATTATATTATATTTATATTTATATTATATTTATATTATATTTATATTTATATTATATTTATATTATATTTATATTTATATTATATTTATATTATATTTATATTATATTTATATTATATTTATATTATATTTATATTTATATTTATATTTAAATTATATTTATATTTATATTATATTTATATTTTATGTATATGTATATTATATTATATTATATTATATTTATATTATATTATATTATATTATATTTTTATGTATATTATATTATATTTATATTTTATTTATATTTATATTATATTTAATTCAAATGTTTACAAATACGCAGACCTACTTATGTTAAATACTTTTAACAAAGAATTAACTAAGCTTTATCCTACAGTAAACTCTATGACACATGGAGACCTACAGTAGACCCTAGGACACATGGAGACCTACAGTAGACCCTAGGACACATGGAGACCTACAGTAGACCCTAGGACACATGGACACATGGAGATCTACAGTAGACCCTAGGACACATGGAGACCTACAGTAGACCCTAGGACACATGGAGACCTACAGTAGACCCTAGGACACATGGACACATGGAGATCTACAGTAGACCCTAGGACACATGGAGACCTACAGTAGACCCTAGGACACATGGAGACCTACAGTAGACCCTAGGACACATGGACACATGGAGATCTACAGTAGACCCTAGGACACATGGACACATGGAGATCTACAGTAGACCCTAGGACACATGGAGATCTACAGTAGACCCTAGGACACATGGACACATGGAGATCTACAGTAGACCCTAGGACACATGGACACATGGAGATCTACAGTAGACCCTAGGACACATGGACACATGGAGATCTACAGTAGACCCTAGGACACATGGAGACCTACAGTAGACCCTAGGACACATGGACACATGGAGATCTACAGTAGACCCTAGGACACATGGAGACCTACAGTAGACCCTAGGACACATGGACACATGGAGATCTACAGTAGACCCTAGGACACATGGAGACCTACAGTAGACCCTAGGACACATGGAGACCTACAGTAGTTGAGCATGAACTAGTGTATCCAAACAGGACCGTGTCATTGTGCAGGGGAGATTTATTGCCTTACCTCCCTAATCTTACCTCATTTGCACACACTGTATATAGACTTTCTCTATTGTGTTATTGACTCTATGTTTTGTTTATTCCATGTGTAACTCTGTGTTGTTGTTTTGTGTCGAACTGCTTTGCTTTATCTTGGCCAGGTGGCAGTTGTAAATGAGAACTTGTTCTCAACTGGCCTAGCTGGTGAAATAAAGGTGAGAAAAAAAAAATGAAGATAAACGTTACGTTGCTATGGCAACACCACGAAGGATGTTATTTTGAAGGTGACAAACTGTTTTATTACTCCATTAGAGGACCAGAGGTGGTTTGTTTTGCCTCATAGTTTCCGCTCTTGGTACCAGCACGTGTTTTCAATAAGTAGTAATAAGACAATGGCATATCAAGAAGCTGATTACTGATCATCACACAGGTGCACCTTGTGCCGGGGACATAAACAGCCCTCGGTGGGGTTATGGTATGGGCAGGTATGAGCTACGGACAACAAACACAATTGCATTTTATTGATGGTAATTTGAATGCACAGAGATCCTGAGGGCCATTGTTGTGTCATTCATCCTCCATCACCTCATGTTTCAGCATGATAATGCACGGCCCCAAGTCGCAAGGATCTGTACACAATTACTGGAAGCTGAAAATGTCCCAGTTCTTCCATGGCCTGCATACTCACCAGACATGTCACCCCAATGAGCATGTTTGGGATGCTCTGGATCTACGTGTACGACAGCGTGTTCCTGTTTCCGCCAAATATCTAGCAACTTCGCACAGCCAATGAGAGGAGTGGGGACAACATTCCACAGGCCACAATCAACAGCCTGATCAACTCTGTGCGAAGGAGATGTGTCACGCTGCATGAGGCAAATGCCGGTCACACCAGATACTGACCGGTTTTCTGATCCAAGCCCCTTCTTTTAAGTTATCTGTGACCAACATATATAAAACATCAAACGCAACAATTAACGATTTTACTGAGTTACACTTCATATGAAGGAAATCAGTCCATTGAAATAAATTTATTAGGTCTTAATCTGTCGATTTCACATGACTGGGCAGGGGCACAAGCCATGGGTGGGCCTCGGGGGGGGGGGGGGGGGGGGGGCAAAGGACCACCCACTTGGCAGCCAGGGCCACCCACTGAAGAGCCCAGCCAATCAGAATGAGTTTTCCTCCCCACAAACATTACAGACAGAAATAATCAGTTTCATCAGCTGTCCGGTGGCTCATTAATTGCATTGTTGTTTCAAAATAATTCATCTTAAAAACTATAAATGTACTATATAAAAATACTATATAAATGTACTATATAAAAATACTATATAAAAATACTATATAAAAATACTATATAAAAATACTATATAAATGTACTATATAAAAATACTATATAAAAATACGATATAAATGTACTATATAAAAATACTATATAAATGTACTATATAAAAATACTATATAAAAATACTATATAAAAATACTATATAAAAATACTATATAAAAATACTATATAAATGTACTATATAAATGTACTATATAAAAATACTATATAAAAATACTATATAAAAATACTATATAAAAATACTATATAAAAATACTATATAAAAATACTATATAAAAATACTATATAAATGTACTATATAAAAATACTATATAAAAATACTATATAAATGTACTATATAAAAATACTATATAAATGTACTATATAAAAATACTATATAAAAATACTATATAAATGTACTATATAAAAATACTATATAAAAATACTATATAAATGTACTATATAAAAATACTATATAAATGTACTATATAAAAATACTATATAAAAATACTATATAAATGTACTATATAAATGTACTATATAAAAATACTATATAAAAATACTATATAAAAATACTATATAAAAATACTATATAAATGTACTATATAGAAATACTATATAAAAATACTATATAAATGTACTATATAAAAATACTATATAAAAATACTATATAAAAATACTTCATAACTGGAGTGTATTCATTTTGTGGGCTGCAAGGTGTCTACCGAGTTTATGTACCATGAAGTACTATGCTTCATTTAAACAGTAAAACACGATATTCCTGCTGAAGTTCAGATGTTATTTTATGTTATTTTATTAAATGTTAAAACATACAATCTACCTGCAGTGAAGCCGTTCAACATTTACATCACATTCAGCAAAACCCCTCTCCCTCCCCTCCCCCTAACCATCCCCCCCCACCCCCACAACAAAATTAACAAATAGGGAAAAACAACAAATCTAAACAGCAAGGCGAGATGTTTTTTTCTTCTTTACCTTGTAAAGCTTTATGGACTTTTTCTAAGATAGAAATGAAAGAGAAATAAATCACTAGCTCAGATATAACGAGTATGAAATTGTAATTCCCCTAATGTAAGCCTTAAAAGCATCCCATATTACTGGGGGTTATCTTTTACCTCTATGTCTACATAATGGTAAAGTTGTTTTAGTATTTAATACATGTAAGGGTCTTAAAGATGCCTTCTGTTCATTCTCCATATTCTGTCATTCTCCAAGTGTATTTTATATTGGTGTAATTAAACATGATACTGGAGAATGATCTGATATCACCTGGAAATATATATTTTTTTGCCCAGTAAATTGTCGAGTGCTTTTAAAATAAAAAATAAATTGTAAATTGTTGAATAGATTTTATTTGAGAGAAATTGTAGTATTTTTGTAGTTGGGAATAGTCCATTTCTAGGTATCCTGTAGATTATTTGTAGAAATGAAAATATTTCACCTCTTTGGAGTTGCCTTGAATTTGCATTTTTTTATTGCTACATCTGTCAATCTAATGTATGATGTGGCTCACCTGCTGAAATACTACTTCCTGTCTGGATTTCATCTAATGTATGATGTGGCTCACCTGCTGAAATACTACTTCCTGTCTGGATTTCATCTAATGTATGATGTGGCTCACCTGCTGAAATACTACTTCCTGTCTGGATTTCATCTAATGTATGATGTGGCTCACCTGCTGAAATACTACTTCCTGTCTGGATTTCATCTAATGTATGATGTGGCTCACCTGCTGAAATACTACTTCCTGTCTGGATTTCATCTAATGTATGATGTGGCTCACCTGCTGAAATACTACTTCCTGTCTGGATTTCATCTAATGTATGATGTAGCTCACCTGCTGAAATACTACTTCCTGTCTGGATTTAATCTAATGTATGATGTAGCTCACCTGCTAAAATACTACTTCCTGTCTGGATTTCATCTAATGTATGATGTAGCTCACCTGCTGAAATACTACTTCCTGTCTGGATTTCATCTAATGTATGATGTAGCTCACCTGCTGAAATACTACTTCCTGTCTGGATTTCATCTAATGTATGATGTAGCTCACCTGCTGAAAGACTACTTCCTGTCTGGATTTAATCTAATATTGCTTGAAATCTAGCTAAAACCCACAGATCTGCCCCTGGTGTGATATATAATGAAATCAAGGTGTATTTTTCACCACGTAGGGTACAATTCAATATTAGAAAACATCCTTGGTCTGTGTGCTGGGATAAGGGAGTGCTATTATTTATCAGGATACCTACACCTCTGCTGTTCCTACAGTAGGGGGCAGTATAGACCTCTGCTGTTACTACAGTAGGGGGCAGTATAGACCTCTGCTGTTACTACAGTAGGGGGCAGTATAGACCTCTGCTGTTACTACAGTAGGGGGCAGTATAGACCTCTGCTGTTACTACAGTAGGGGGCAGTATAGACCTCTGCTGTTACTACAGTAGGGGGCAGTATAGACCTCTGCTGTTACTACAGTAGGGGGCAGTATAGACCTCTGCTGTTACTACAGTAGGGGGCAGTATAGACCTCTGCTGTTACTACAGTAGGGGGCAGTATAGACCTCTGCTGTTACTACAGTAGGGGTGCAGTATAGACCTGTTGTTACTACAGTATGGGGCAGTATAGACCTATGTTACTACAGTAGGGGGCAGTATAGACCTCTGTTACTACAGTAGGGGGCAGTATAGACCTGTTGTTACTACAGTAGGGGGCAGTATAGACCTCTGCTGTTCCTACAGTAGGGGGCAGTATAGACCTCTGCTGTTACTACAGTAGGGGGCAGTATAGACCTCTGTTACTACAATAGGGGGCAGTATAGACCTCTGTTACTACAGTAGGGGGCAGTATAGACCTCTGTTACTACAGTAGGGGGCAGTATAGACCTCTGTTACTACAGTAGGGGGCAGTATAGACCTCTGTTACTACAGTAGGGGGCAGTATAGACCTCTTACTACAGTAGGGGGCAGTATAGACCTCTGTTACTACAGTAGGGGGCAGTATAGACCTCTGTTACTACAGTAGGGGGCAGTATAGACCTCTGTTACTACAGTAGGGGGCAGTATAGACCTCTTACTACAGTATGGGGCAGTATAGACCTCTGTTACTACAGTAGGGGGCAGTATAGACCTCTGTTACTACAGTAGGGGGCAGTATAGACCTCTTACTACAGTAGGGGGCAGTATAGACCTCTGTTACTACAGTAGGGGGCAGTATAGACCTCTTACTACAGTAGGGGGCAGTATAGACCTCTTACTACAGCAGGGGGCAGTATAGACCTCTGTTTCTACAGTAGGGGGCAGTATAGACCTCTGTTACTACAGTAGGGGGCAGTATAGACCTCTGTTACTACAGTAGGGGGCAGTATAGACCTCTGTTACTACAGTAGGGGGCAGTATAGACCTCTGTTACTACAGTAGGGGGCAGTATAGACCTCTGTTACTACAGTAGGGGGCAGTATAGACCTCTGTTACTACAGTAGGGGGCAGTATAGACCTCTGTTACTACAGTAGGGGGCAGTATAGACCTCTGTTACTACAGTAGGGGGCAGTATAGACCTCTGTTACTACAGTAGGGGGCAGTATAGACCTCTGTTACTACAGTAGGGGGCAGTATAGACCTCTGTTACTACAGTAGGGGGCAGTATAGACCTCTGTTTCTACAGTAGGGGGCAGTATAGACCTCTGTTACTACAGTAGGGGGCAATATAGACCTCTGTTACTACAGTAGGGGGCAGTATAGACCTCTGTTACTACAGTAGGGGGCAGTATAGACCTCTGCTGTTACTACAGTAGGGGGCAGTATAGACCTTTGTTACTACAGTAGGGGGCAGTATAGACCTCTGCTGTTACTACAATAGGGGGCAGTATAGACCTCTGCTGTTACTACAGTAGGGGGCAGTATAGACCTCTGTTACTACAGTAGGGGGCAGTATAGACCTCTGTTACTACAGTAGGGGGCAGTATAGACCTCTGCTGTTACTACAGTAGGGGGCAGTATAGACCTCTGTTACTACAGTAGGGGGCAATATAGACCTCTGTTACTACAGTAGGGGGCAGTATAGACCTCTGTTACTACAGTAGGGGGCAGTATAGACCTCTGTTACTACAGTAGGGGGCAGTATAGACCTCTGTTACTACAGTAGGGGGCAGTATAGACCTCTGTTACTACAGTAGGGGGCAGTATAGACCTCTGTTACTACAGTAGGGGGCAGTATAGACCTCTGTTACTACAGTAGGGGGCAGTATAGACCTCTGTTACTACAGTAGGGGGCAGTATAGACCTCTGTTACTACAGTAGGGGGCAGTATAGACCTCTGTTACTACAGTAGGGGGCAGTATAGACCTCTGTTACTACAGTAGGGGGCAGTATAGACCTCTGTTACTACAGGAGGGGGCAGTATAGACCTCTGTTACTACAGCAGGGGGCAGTATAGACCTCTGTTACTACAGCAGGGGGCAGTATAGACCTCTGTTACTACAGCAGGGGGCAGTATAGACCTCTGCTACTACAGTAGGGGGCAGTATAGACCTCTGTTACTACAGTAGGGGGCAGTATAGACCTCTGTTACTACAGTAGGGGGCAGTATAGACCTCTGTTACTACAGTAGGGGGCAGTATAGACCTCTGTTACTACAGTAGGGGGCAGTATAGACCTCTGCTGTTACTACAGTAGGGGGCAGTATAGACCTCTGTTACTACAGTAGGGGGCAGTATAGACCTCTGTTACTACAGTAGGGGGCAGTATAGACCTCTGTTACTACAGTAGGGGGCAGTATAGACCTCTGTTACTACAGTAGGGGGCAGTATAGACCTCTGTTACTACAGTAGGGGGCAGTATAGACCTCTGTTACTACAGTAGGGGGCAGTATAGACCTCTGCTACTACAGTAGGGGGCAGTATAGACCTCTGTTACTACAGTAGGGGGCAGTATAGACCTCTGTTACTACAGTAGGGGGCAGTATAGACCTCTGCTACTACAGTAGGGGGCAGTATAGACCTCTGTTACTACAGTATGGGGCAGTATAGACCTGTTGTTACTACAGTATGGGGCAGTATAGACCTGTTGTTACTACAGTAGGGGGCAGTATAGACCTCTGTTACTACAGTAGGGGGCAGTATAGACCTCTGCTACTACAGTAGGGGGCAGTATAGACCTCCGTTACTACAGTAGGGGGCAGTATAGACCTCTGTTACTACAGTAGGGGGCAGTATAGACCTCTGTTACTACAATAGGGGGCAGTATAGACCTCTGTTACTACAGTAGGGGGCAGTATAGACCTTTGTTACTACAGTAGGGGGCAGTATAGACCTGTTGTTCCTACAATAGGGGGCAGTATAGACCTGTTGTTCCTACAATAGGGGGCAGTATAGACCTGTTGTTCCTACAATAGGGGGCAGTATAGACCTGTTGTTCCTACAATAGGGGGCAGTATAGACCTGTTGTTCCTACAATAGGGGGCAGTATAGACCTGTTGTTCCTACAATAGGGGGGAGTATAGACCTGTTGTTCCTACAATAGGGGGCAGTATAGACCTGTTGTTACTACAATAGGGGGCAGTATAGACCTGTTGTTCCTACAATAGGGGGCAGTATAGACCTGTTGTTACTACAATAGGGGGCAGTATAGACCTCTGTTCCTACAGTAGGGGGCAGTAGGGGGCAGTATAGACCTCTGCTGTTACTACAGTAGGGGGCAGTATAGACCTCTGCTGTTACTACAGTAGGGGGCAGTATAGACCTCTGTTACTACAGTAGGGGGCAGTATATATCTCTACAACTCAGCTCCTCTTTAAATATTCTATTTCTCCTTTTTTGAAATGTAACTCAAGCAGGAAAACTACAATCTGCTGACAATCTCTTTAAGTGTTCAAGAACCATAGACACCACCATCAAAATTAGCTTCCGTTTCGTCCATCATTGAACAAATCAGATCAAACATTATAGCACATCATAAGAGCACAGTGGGCATTCCATGGATAGTGACTGATAGGGTTAATATATAGTTAATATATACATTACATACTGTATATAGATCGCAGAGGGCATTCCATGGATAGTGACTGATAGGGTTAATATATACATTACATACTGTATATAGAGCGCGGTGGGCACGAGGGCTGAGCAGACATTTAACAGAACACACAAGGCTCTATATGTTAGGACTTTTAAACTACAACTCCTAAGCAGGAAAAACAGAACTAGACAATCGTTTGTGCCAGGTGTGATATCCCTCCTAAATAGCTCGGGCTAATGTTCCTATAGACTCAGTAAGGCCAGCAGGCTAATGTTCCTATAGACCCAGTAAGGTCAGCAGGCTAATGTTCCTATAGACTCAGTAAGGCCAGCAGGCTAATGTTCCTATAGACTCAGTAAGACCAGCAGGCTAATGTTCCTATAGACTCAGTAAGAACAGCAGGCTAATGTTCCTATAGACTCAGTAAGGCCAGCAGGCTAATGTTCCTATAGACCCAGTAAGGCCAGCAGGCTAATGTTCCTATAGACCCAGTAAGGTCAGCAGGCTAATGTTCCTATAGACTCAGTATGACCAGCAGGCTAATGTTCCTATAGACCCAGTAAGGTCAGCAGGCTAATGTTCCTATAGACTCAGTAAGACCAGCAGGCTAATGTTCCTATAGACTCAGTAAGAACAGCAGGCTAATGTTCCTATAGACTCAGTAAGAACAGCAGGCTAATGTTCCTATAGACTCAGTAAGACCAGCAGGCTAATGTTCCTATAGACTCAGTAAGAACAGCAGGCTAATGTTCCTATAGACCCAGTAAGGCCAGCAGGCTAATGTTCCTATAGACCCAGTAAGGCCAGCAGGCTAATGTTCCTATAGACCCAGTAAGGTCAGCAGGCTAATGTTCCTATAGACTCAGTAAGGCCAGCAGGCTAATGTTCCTATAGACCCAGTAAGGCCAGCAGGCTAATGTTCCTATAGACCCAGTAAGGTCAGCAGGCTAATGTTCCTATAGACTCAGTAAGGCCAGCAGGCTAATGTTCCTATAGACCCAGTAAGGCCAGCAGGCTAATGTTCCTATAGACCCAGTAAGGCCAGCAGGCTAATGTTCCTGTAGACCCAGTAAGGCCAGCAGGCTAATGTTCCTATAGACCCAGTAAGACCAGCAGGCTAATGTTCCTATAGACCCAGTAAGGCCAGCAGGTTAATGTTCCTATAGACTCAGTAAGGCCAGCAGGTTAATGTTCCTATAGACTCAGTAAGGCCATCAGGCTAATGTTCCTATAGACCCAGTAAGGCTAGCAGGCTAATGTTCCTATAGACCCAGTAAGGCCAGCAGGCTAATGTTCCTGTAGACCCAGTAAGGCCAGCAGGCTAATGTTCCTATAGACCCAGTAAGACCAGCAGGCTAATGTTCCTATAGACCCAGTAAGGCCAGCAGGTTAATGTTCCTATAGACTCAGTAAGGCGAGCAGGTTAATGTTCCTATCGACTCAGTAAGGCCAGCAGGCTAATGTTCCTATAGACTTAGTAAGGCCAGCAGGCTAATGTTCCTATCGACTCAGTAAGGCCAGCAGGCTAATGTTCCTATAGACTCAGTAAGGCCAGCAGGCTAATGTTCCTATAGACTCAGTAAGGCCAGCAGGCTAATGTTCCTATAGACTCAGTAAGGCCAGCAGGCTAATGTTCCTATAGACTCAGTAAGGCCAGCAGGCTAACGTTCCTATAGACTCAGTAAGACCAGCAGGCTAATGTTCCTATAGACTCAGTAAGGCCAGCAGACTAATGTTCCTATAGACTCAGCAAGGCCAGCAGGCTAATGTTCCTATAGACTCAGTAAGGCCAGCAGGCTAATGTTCCTATAGACCCAGTAAGACCAGCAGGCTAATGTTCCTATAGACTCAGTAAGACCAGCCGGCTAATGTTCCTATAGACTCAGTAAGGCCAGCAGGTTAATGTTCCTATAGACTCAGTAAGGCCAGCAGGCTAATGTTCCTATAGACCCAGTAAGACCAGCAGGTTAATGTTCCTATCGACTCAGTAAGGCCAGCAGGCTAATGTTCCTATAGACTCAGTAAGGCCAGCAGGTTAATGTTCCTATAGACTCAGTAAGACCAGCAGGCTAATGTTCCTATAGACCCAGTAAGACCAGCAGGTTAATGTTCCTATAGACTCAGTAAGGCCAGCAGGTTAATGTTCCTATAGACTCAGTAAGGCCAGCAGGCTAATGTTCCTATAGACCCAGTAAGGCCAGCAGGCTAATGTTCCTATAGACCCAGTAAGGCCAGCAGGCTAATGTTCCTATAGACTCAGTAAGAACAGCAGGCTAATGTTCCTATAGACCCAGTAAGGCCAGCAGGTTAATGTTCCTATAGACCCAGTAAAGCCAGCAGGTTAATGTTCCTATAGACCCAGTAAGGCCAGCAGGCTAATGTTCCTATAGACCCAGTAAGGCCAGCAGGCTAATGTTCCTATAGACCCAGTAAGGCCAGCAGGTTAATGTTCCTATAGACTCAGTAAGGCCAGCAGGCTAATGTTCCTATAGACTCAGTAAGGCCAGCAGGCTAATGTTCTTATAGACCCAGTAAGGCCAGCAGGATAATGTTCCTATAGACTCAGTAAGACCAGCAGGCTAATGTTCTTATAGACCCAGTAAGGCCAGCAGGTTAATGTTCCTATAGACTCAGTAAGGCCAGCAGGCTAATGTTCTTATAGACCCAGTAAGGCCAGCAGGATAATGTTCTTATAGACCCAGTAAGGCCAGCAGGATAATGTTCCTATAGACTCAGTAAGACCAGCAGGCTAATGTTCTTATAGACCCAGTAAGGCCAGCAGGCTAATGTTCCTATAGACTCAGTAAGACCAGCAGGATAATGTTCCTATAGACTCAGTAAGACCAGCAGGATAATGTTCCTATAGACTCAGTAAGACCAGCAGGATAATGTTCCTATAGACTCAGTAAGACCAGCAGGATAATGTTCCTATAGACTCAGTAAGACCAGCAGGATAATGTTCCTATAGACTCAGTAAGACCAGCAGGATAATGTTCCTATAGACTCAGTAAGACCAGCAGGATAATGTTCCTATAGACTCAGTAAGGCCAGCAGGCTAATGTTCCTATAGACCCAGTAAGACCAGCAGGATAATGTTCCTATAGACCCAGTAAGGCCAGCAGGCTAATGTTCCTATAGACTCAGTAAGACCAGCAGGATAATGTTCCTATAGACTCAGTAAGACCAGCAGGATAATGTTCCTATAGACTCAGTAAGGCCAGCAGGCTAATGTTCCTATAGACCCAGTAAGGCCAGCAGGCTAATGTTCCTATAGACCCAGTAAGGCCAGCAGGCTAATGTTCCTATAGACCCAGTAAGGCCAGCAGGCTAATGTTCCTATAGACTCAGTAAGGCCAGCAGGCTAATGTTCCTATAGACCCAGTAAGGCCAGCAGGTTAATGTTCCTATAGACTCAGTAAGACCAGCAGGCTAATGTTCCTATAGACTCAGTAATACCAGCAGGCTAATGTTCCTATAGACTCAGTAAGGCCAGCAGGCTAATGTTCCTATAGACCCAGTAAGGCCAGCAGGCTAATGTTCCTATAGACTCAGTAAGGCCAGCAGGCTAATGTTCCTATAGACCCAGTAAGACCAGCAGGATAATGTTCCTATAGACTCAGTAAGGCCAGCAGGTTAATGTTCCTATAGATCCAGTAAGGCCAGCAGGTTAATGTTCCTATAGACCCAGTAAGGCCAGCAGGCTAATGTTCCTATAGACTCAGTAAGACCAGCAGGCTAATGTTCCTATCGACCCAGTAAGGCCAGCAGGCTAATGTTCCTATAGACCCAGTAAGGCCAGCAGGCTAATGTTCCTATAGACTCAGTAAGGCCAGCCGGCTAATGTTCCTATAGACTCAGTAAGGCCAGCAGGCTAATGTTCCTATAGACTCAGTAAGGCCAGCAGGCTAATGTTCCTATAGACTCAGTAAGGCCAGCAGGCTAATGTTCCTATAGACCCAGTAAGGCCAGCAGGCTAATGTTCCTATAGACTCAGTAAGAACAGCAGGCTAATGTTCCTATAGACCCAGTAAGGCCAGCAGGTTAATGTTCCTATAGACCCAGTAAGGCCAGCAGGTTAATGTTCCTATAGACCCAGTAAGGCCAGCAGGCTAATGTTCCTATAGACCCAGTAAGGCCAGCAGGCTAATGTTCCTATAGACCCAGTAAGGCCAGCAGGTTAATGTTCCTATAGACTCAGTAAGGCCAGCAGGCTAATGTTCCTATAGACTCAGTAAGGCCAGCAGGCTAATGTTCTTATAGACCCAGTAAGGCCAGCAGGATAATGTTCCTATAGACTCAGTAAGACCAGCAGGCTAATGTTCTTATAGACCCAGTAAGGCCAGCAGGTTAATGTTCCTATAGACTCAGTAAGGCCAGCAGGCTAATGTTCTTATAGACCCAGTAAGGCCAGCAGGATAATGTTCTTATAGACCCAGTAAGGCCAGCAGGATAATGTTCCTATAGACTCAGTAAGACCAGCAGGCTAATGTTCTTATAGACCCAGTAAGGCCAGCAGGCTAATGTTCTTATAGACTCAGTAAGACCAGCAGGATAATGTTCCTATAGACTCAGTAAGACCAGCAGGATAATGTTCCTATAGACTCAGTAAGACCAGCAGGATAATGTTCCTATAGACTCAGTAAGACCAGCAGGATAATGTTCCTATAGACTCAGTAAGACCAGCAGGATAATGTTCCTATAGACTCAGTAAGACCAGCAGGATAATGTTCCTATAGACTCAGTAAGACCAGCAGGATAATGTTCCTATAGACTCAGTAAGGCCAGCAGGCTAATGTTCCTATAGACCCAGTAAGACCAGCAGGATAATGTTCCTATAGACCCAGTAAGGCCAGCAGGCTAATGTTCCTATAGACTCAGTAAGACCAGCAGGATAATGTTCCTATAGACTCAGTAAGACCAGCAGGATAATGTTCCTATAGACTCAGTAAGGCCAGCAGGCTAATGTTCCTATAGACCCAGTAAGGCCAGCAGGCTAATGTTCCTATAGACCCAGTAAGGCCAGCAGGCTAATGTTCCTATAGACCCAGTAAGGCCAGCAGGCTAATGTTCCTATAGACTCAGTAAGGCCAGCAGGCTAATGTTCCTATAGACCCAGTAAGGCCAGCAGGTTAATGTTCCTATAGACTCAGTAAGACCAGCAGGCTAATGTTCCTTTAGACTCAGTAATACCAGCAGGCTAATGTTCCTATAGACTCAGTAAGGCCAGCAGGCTAATGTTCCTATAGACCCAGTAAGGCCAGCAGGCTAATGTTCCTATAGACTCAGTAAGGCCAGCAGGCTAATGTTCCTATAGACCCAGTAAGACCAGCAGGATAATGTTCCTATAGACTCAGTAAGGCCAGCAGGTTAATGTTCCTATAGATCCAGTAAGGCCAGCAGGTTAATGTTCCTATAGACCCAGTAAGGCCAGCAGGCTAATGTTCCTATAGACTCAGTAAGACCAGCAGGCTAATGTTCCTATCGACCCAGTAAGGCCAGCAGGCTAATGTTCCTATAGACCCAGTAAGGCCAGCAGGCTAATGTTCCTATAGACTCAGTAAGGCCAGCCGGCTAATGTTCCTATAGACTCAGTAAGGCCAGCAGGTTAATGTTCCTATAGACTCAGTAAGGCCAGCAGGTTAATGTTCCTATAGACCCAGTAAGGCCAGCAGGTTAATGTTCCTATAGACTCAGTAAGGCCAGCAGGCTAATGTTCCTATAGACTCAGTAAGGCCAGCAGGTTAATGTTCCTATAGACCCAGTAAGGCCAGCAGGCTAATGTTCCTATCGACCCAGTAAGGCCAGCAGGCTAATGTTCCTATAGACTCAGTAAGAACAGCAGGCTAATGTTCCTATAGACTCAGTAAGAACAGCAGGCTAATGTTCCTATAGACCCAGTAAGGCCAGCAGGCTAATGTTCCTATAGACTCAGTAAGGCCAGCAGGCTAATGTTCCTATAGACCCAGTAAGACCAGCAGGCTAATGTTCCTATAGACTCAGTAAGACCAGCCGGCTAATGTTCCTATAGACTCAGTAAGGCCAGCAGGTTAATGTTCCTATAGACTCAGTAAGGCCAGCAGGCTAATGTTCCTATAGACCCAGTAAGACCAGCAGGTTAATGTTCCTATCGACTCAGTAAGGCCAGCAGGCTAATGTTCCTATAGACTCAGTAAGGCCAGCAGGTTAATGTTCCTATAGACTCAGTAAGACCAGCAGGCTAATGTTCCTATAGACCCAGTAAGACCAGCAGGTTAATGTTCCTATAGACTCAGTAAGGCCAGCAGGTTAATGTTCCTATAGACTCAGTAAGGCCAGCAGGCTAATGTTCCTATAGACCCAGTAAGGCCAGCAGGCTAATGTTCCTATAGACCCAGTAAGGCCAGCAGGCTAATGTTCCTATAGACTCAGTAAGAACAGCAGGCTAATGTTCCTATAGACCCAGTAAGGCCAGCAGGTTAATGTTCCTATAGACCCAGTAAGGCCAGCAGGTTAATGTTCCTATAGACCCAGTAAGGCCAGCAGGCTAATGTTCCTATAGACCCAGTAAGGCCAGCAGGCTAATGTTCCTATAGACCCAGTAAGGCCAGCAGGTTAATGTTCCTATAGACTCAGTAAGGCCAGCAGGCTAATGTTCCTATAGACTCAGTAAGGCCAGCAGGCTAATGTTCTTATAGACCCAGTAAGGCCAGCAGGATAATGCTCCTATAGACTCAGTAAGACCAGCAGGCTAATGTTCTTATAGACCCAGTAAGGCCAGCAGGTTAATGTTCCTATAGACTCAGTAAGGCCAGCAGGCTAATGTTCTTATAGACCCAGTAAGGCCAGCAGGATAATGTTCTTATAGACCCAGTAAGGCCAGCAGGATAATGTTCCTATAGACTCAGTAAGACCAGCAGGCTAATGTTCTTATAGACCCAGTAAGGCCAGCAGGCTAATGTTCCTATAGACTCAGTAAGACCAGCAGGATAATGTTCCTATAGACTCAGTAAGACCAGCAGGATAATGTTCCTATAGACTCAGTAAGACCAGCAGGATAATGTTCCTATAGACTCAGTAAGACCAGCAGGATAATGTTCCTATAGACTCAGTAAGACCAGCAGGATAATGTTCCTATAGACTCAGTAAGACCAGCAGGATAATGTTCCTATAGACTCAGTAAGACCAGCAGGATAATGTTCCTATAGACTCAGTAAGGCCAGCAGGCTAATGTTCCTATAGACCCAGTAAGACCAGCAGGATAATGTTCCTATAGACCCAGTAAGGCCAGCAGGCTAATGTTCCTATAGACTCAGTAAGACCAGCAGGATAATGTTCCTATAGACTCAGTAAGACCAGCAGGATAATGTTCCTATAGACTCAGTAAGGCCAGCAGGCTAATGTTCCTATAGACCCAGTAAGGCCAGCAGGCTAATGTTCCTATAGACCCAGTAAGGCCAGCAGGCTAATGTTCCTATAGACCCAGTAAGGCCAGCAGGCTAATGTTCCTATAGACTCAGTAAGGCCAGCAGGCTAATGTTCCTATAGACCCAGTAAGGCCAGCAGGTTAATGTTCCTATAGACTCAGTAAGACCAGCAGGCTAATGTTCCTATAGACTCAGTAATACCAGCAGGCTAATGTTCCTATAGACTCAGTAAGGCCAGCAGGCTAATGTTCCTATAGACCCAGTAAGGCCAGCAGGCTAATGTTCCTATAGACTCAGTAAGGCCAGCAGGCTAATGTTCCTATAGACCCAGTAAGACCAGCAGGATAATGTTCCTATAGACTCAGTAAGGCCAGCAGGTTAATGTTCCTATAGATCCAGTAAGGCCAGCAGGTTAATGTTCCTATAGACCCAGTAAGGCCAGCAGGCTAATGTTCCTATAGACTCAGTAAGACCAGCAGGCTAATGTTCCTATCGACCCAGTAAGGCCAGCAGGCTAATGTTCCTATAGACCCAGTAAGGCCAGCAGGCTAATGTTCCTATAGACTCAGTAAGGCCAGCCGGCTAATGTTCCTATAGACTCAGTAAGGCCAGCAGGCTAATGTTCCTATAGACTCAGTAAGGCCAGCAGGCTAATGTTCCTATAGACTCAGTAAGGCCAGCAGGCTAATGTTCCTATAGACCCAGTAAGGCCAGCAGGCTAATGTTCCTATAGACTCAGTAAGAACAGCAGGCTAATGTTCCTATAGACCCAGTAAGGCCAGCAGGTTAATGTTCCTATAGACCCAGTAAGGCCAGCAGGTTAATGTTCCTATAGACCCAGTAAGGCCAGCAGGCTAATGTTCCTATAGACCCAGTAAGGCCAGCAGGCTAATGTTCCTATAGACCCAGTAAGGCCAGCAGGTTAATGTTCCTATAGACTCAGTAAGGCCAGCAGGCTAATGTTCCTATAGACTCAGTAAGGCCAGCAGGCTAATGTTCTTATAGACCCAGTAAGGCCAGCAGGATAATGTTCCTATAGACTCAGTAAGACCAGCAGGCTAATGTTCTTATAGACCCAGTAAGGCCAGCAGGTTAATGTTCCTATAGACTCAGTAAGGCCAGCAGGCTAATGTTCTTATAGACCCAGTAAGGCCAGCAGGATAATGTTCTTATAGACCCAGTAAGGCCAGCAGGATAATGTTCCTATAGACTCAGTAAGACCAGCAGGCTAATGTTCTTATAGACCCAGTAAGGCCAGCAGGCTAATGTTCCTATAGACCCAGTAAGGCCAGCAGGCTAATGTTCCTATAGAATCAGTAAGGCCAGCAGGCTAATGTTCCTATAGACTCAGTAAGACCAGCAGGATAATGTTCCTATAGACTCAGTAAGACCAGCAGGATAATGTTCCTATAGACTCAGTAAGACCAGCAGGATAATGTTCCTATAGACTCAGTAAGACCAGCAGGATAATGTTCCTATAGACTCAGTAAGACCAGCAGGATAATGTTCCTATAGACTCAGTAAGGCCAGCAGGCTAATGTTCCTATAGACCCAGTAAGACCAGCAGGATAATGTTCCTATAGACCCAGTAAGGCCAGCAGGCTAATGTTCCTATAGACTCAGTAAGACCAGCAGGCTAATGTTCCTATAGACCCAGTAAGACCAGCAGGTTAATGTTCCTATAGACTCAGTAAGGCCAGCAGGTTAATGTTCCTATAGACTCAGTAAGGCCAGCAGGCTAATGTTCCTATAGACCCAGTAAGGCCAGCAGGCTAATGTTCCTATAGACCCAGTAAGGCCAGCAGGCTAATGTTCCTATAGACTCAGTAAGAACAGCAGGCTAATGTTCCTATAGACCCAGTAAGGCCAGCAGGTTAATGTTCCTATAGACCCAGTAAGGCCAGCAGGTTAATGTTCCTATAGACCCAGTAAGGCCAGCAGGCTAATGTTCCTATAGACCCAGTAAGGCCAGCAGGCTAATGTTCCTATAGACCCAGTAAGGCCAGCAGGTTAATGTTCCTATAGACTCAGTAAGGCCAGCAGGCTAATGTTCCTTTAGACTCAGTAAGGCCAGCAGGCTAATGTTCTTATAGACCCAGTAAGGCCAGCAGGATAATGTTCCTATAGACTCAGTAAGACCAGCAGGCTAATGTTCTTATAGACCCAGTAAGGCCAGCAGGTTAATGTTCCTATAGACTCAGTAAGGCCAGCAGGCTAATGTTCTTATAGACCCAGTAAGGCCAGCAGGATAATGTTCTTATAGACCCAGTAAGGCCAGCAGGATAATGTTCCTATAGACTCAGTAAGACCAGCAGGCTAATGTTCTTATAGACCCAGTAAGGCCAGCAGGCTAATGTTCCTATAGACTCAGTAAGACCAGCAGGATAATGTTCCTATAGACTCAGTAAGACCAGCAGGATAATGTTCCTATAGACTCAGTAAGACCAGCAGGATAATGTTCCTATAGACTCAGTAAGACCAGCAGGATAATGTTCCTATAGACTCAGTAAGACCAGCAGGATAATGTTCCTATAGACTCAGTAAGACCAGCAGGATAATGTTCCTATAGACTCAGTAAGACCAGCAGGATAATGTTCCTATAGACTCAGTAAGGCCAGCAGGCTAATGTTCCTATAGACCCAGTAAGACCAGCAGGATAATGTTCCTATAGACCCAGTAAGGCCAGCAGGCTAATGTTCCTATAGACTCAGTAAGACCAGCAGGATAATGTTCCTATAGACTCAGTAAGACCAGCAGGATAATGTTCCTATAGACTCAGTAAGGCCAGCAGGCTAATGTTCCTATAGACCCAGTAAGGCCAGCAGGCTAATGTTCCTATAGACCCAGTAAGGCCAGCAGGCTAATGTTCCTATAGACCCAGTAAGGCCAGCAGGCTAATGTTCCTATAGACTCAGTAAGGCCAGCAGGCTAATGTTCCTATAGACCCAGTAAGGCCAGCAGGTTAATGTTCCTATAGACTCAGTAAGACCAGCAGGCTAATGTTCCTATAGACTCAGTAATACCAGCAGGCTAATGTTCCTATAGACTCAGTAAGGCCAGCAGGCTAATGTTCCTATAGACCCAGTAAGGCCAGCAGGCTAATGTTCCTATAGACTCAGTAAGGCCAGCAGGCTAATGTTCCTATAGACCCAGTAAGACCAGCAGGATAATGTTCCTATAGACTCAGTAAGGCCAGCAGGTTAATGTTCCTATAGATCCAGTAAGGCCAGCAGGTTAATGTTCCTATAGACCCAGTAAGGCCAGCAGGCTAATGTTCCTATAGACTCAGTAAGACCAGCAGGCTAATGTTCCTATCGACCCAGTAAGGCCAGCAGGCTAATGTTCCTATAGACCCAGTAAGGCCAGCAGGCTAATGTTCCTATAGACTCAGTAAGGCCAGCCGGCTAATGTTCCTATAGACTCAGTAAGGCCAGCAGGCTAATGTTCCTATAGACTCAGTAAGGCCAGCAGGCTAATGTTCCTATAGACTCAGTAAGGCCAGCAGGCTAATGTTCCTATAGACCCAGTAAGGCCAGCAGGCTAATGTTCCTATAGACTCAGTAAGAACAGCAGGCTAATGTTCCTATAGACCCAGTAAGGCCAGCAGGTTAATGTTCCTATAGACCCAGTAAGGCCAGCAGGTTAATGTTCCTATAGACCCAGTAAGGCCAGCAGGCTAATGTTCCTATAGACCCAGTAAGGCCAGCAGGCTAATGTTCCTATAGACCCAGTAAGGCCAGCAGGTTAATGTTCCTATAGACTCAGTAAGGCCAGCAGGCTAATGTTCCTATAGACTCAGTAAGGCCAGCAGGCTAATGTTCTTATAGACCCAGTAAGGCCAGCAGGATAATGTTCCTATAGACTCAGTAAGACCAGCAGGCTAATGTTCTTATAGACCCAGTAAGGCCAGCAGGTTAATGTTCCTATAGACTCAGTAAGGCCAGCAGGCTAATGTTCTTATAGACCCAGTAAGGCCAGCAGGATAATGTTCTTATAGACCCAGTAAGGCCAGCAGGATAATGTTCCTATAGACTCAGTAAGACCAGCAGGCTAATGTTCTTATAGACCCAGTAAGGCCAGCAGGCTAATGTTCCTATAGAATCAGTAAGGCCAGCAGGCTAATGTTCCTATAGACTCAGTAAGACCAGCAGGATAATGTTCCTATAGACTCAGTAAGACCAGCAGGATAATGTTCCTATAGACTCAGTAAGACCAGCAGGATAATGTTCCTATAGACTCAGTAAGACCAGCAGGATAATGTTCCTATAGACTCAGTAAGACCAGCAGGATAATGTTCCTATAGACTCAGTAAGGCCAGCAGGCTAATGTTCCTATAGACCCAGTAAGACCAGCAGGATAATGTTCCTATAGACCCAGTAAGGCCAGCAGGCTAATGTTCCTATAGACTCAGTAAGACCAGCAGGATAATGTTCCTATAGACTCAGTAAGACCAGCAGGATAATGTTCCTATAGACTCAGTAAGGCCAGCAGGCTAATGTTCCTATAGACCCAGTAAGGCCAGCAGGCTAATGTTCCTATAGACCCAGTAAGGCCAGCAGGCTAATGTTCCTATAGACCCAGTAAGGCCAGCAGGCTAATGTTCCTATAGACTCAGTAAGGCCAGCAGGCTAATGTTCCTATAGACCCAGTAAGGCCAGCAGGTTAATGTTCCTATAGACTCAGTAAGACCAGCAGGCTAATGTTCCTATAGACTCAGTAATACCAGCAGGCTAATGTTCCTATAGACTCAGTAAGGCCAGCAGGCTAATGTTCCTATAGACCCAGTAAGGCCAGCAGGCTAATGTTCCTATAGACTCAGTAAGGCCAGCAGGCTAATGTTCCTATAGACCCAGTAAGACCAGCAGGATAATGTTCCTATAGACTCAGTAAGGCCAGCAGGTTAATGTTCCTATAGATCCAGTAAGGCCAGCAGGTTAATGTTCCTATAGACCCAGTAAGGCCAGCAGGCTAATGTTCCTATAGACTCAGTAAGACCAGCAGGCTAATGTTCCTATCGACCCAGTAAGGCCAGCAGGCTAATGTTCCTATAGACCCAGTAAGGCCAGCAGGCTAATGTTCCTATAGACTCAGTAAGGCCAGCCGGCTAATGTTCCTATAGACTCAGTAAGGCCAGCAGGTTAATGTTCCTATAGACTCAGTAAGGCCAGCAGGTTAATGTTCCTATAGACCCAGTAAGGCCAGCAGGTTAATGTTCCTATAGACTCAGTAAGGCCAGCAGGCTAATGTTCCTATAGACTCAGTAAGGCCAGCAGGTTAATGTTCCTATAGACCCAGTAAGGCCAGCAGGCTAATGTTCCTATCGACCCAGTAAGGCCAGCAGGCTAATGTTCCTATAGACTCAGTAAGAACAGCAGGCTAATGTTCCTATAGACTCAGTAAGAACAGCAGGCTAATGTTCCTATAGACCCAGTAAGGCCAGCAGGCTAATGTTCCTATAGACTCAGTAAGGCCAGCAGGCTAATGTTCCTATAGACCCAGTAAGGCCAGCAGGCTAATGTTCCTATAGACCCAGTAAGGCCAGCAGGCTAGTCTTTAAAAACATGTTTTTATTGGTATGTAACTGTTATGAAAGTTGTTTTGTCAATTTAGTTTTGTATTTAAACTTTAAATGTTTACATGACACTGTATCAACATGTCCCCATGGGGCCAATGAAGTCAGTCAGTTGTGCACCAAAACAAACTGGATTATGTCACAGGAGAAAGAAAAGGAACAGATTCTGGGAGCCATCTTGTTTCAGCAGCAACAGGTGGTTGGGGGACATTCTTCAAAAACAGGTCATCCCAGTAGACAATCACAGCGTGTCTGTTTTGTTGGTTTGAGTAGCTGGGTGTTGGGCTGTGCAGTGGAGCCTGTCCGTACGGTGGTGGGCTGGTACCGGGTCTGGTACCGGGGCTGGTATCAGGTGGTACCGGGGCTGGTATCGGGGGAAGGTATCAGGTGGTACCGGGGCTGGCATCGGGGCTGGTATCAGGTGGTACCGGGGCTGGCATCGGGGCTGGTATCAGGTGGTATCGGGGCTGGTATCAGGTGGTATCGGGGCTGGTATCAGGTGGTATCGGGGCCGGTACCGGGGCTGGTATCGGGGGAAGGTATCAGGTGGCATCGGGGCTGGTATCAGGTGGTATCGGGGCTGGTATCAGGTGGTATCGGGGCTGGTATCAGGTGGTATCGGGGCCGGTACCGGGGCTGGTATCGGGGGAAGGTATCAGGTGGTATCGGGGCTGGTATCGGGGCTGGTCCCGGGGCTGGTATCAGGGCTGGTATCAGGGCTGGTATCAGGGCTGGTATCAGGGCTGGTATCAGGGCAGTACCTCTGCTTGTGGGCAGCGGGAGCTGAAGACTGTATGGTAATGTTCTATAAGGATCTCAGTGAAGATGTTGAGCGGTGTTAGAGATGTCAGAGAGACAGAGCCCTGAGAAGGCCAGGACAGATTGACACCAAACACACAAGCCAGGTTGGAGGGAGACATCTTGTTGATGATACTCTGCTGAGAGACCTGGAGGAGGAGGGGAAGAGAGAGAAAGTGTTTACACTTGATCCTGACTAAACAGACTGCCTGCCATTCAACCTGTCAGAAGGATCACAGAGTACGATCCTGACTAAACAGACTGCCTGCTATTCAACCTGTCAGAGTACGATCCTGACTAAACAGACCGCCTGCTATTCAACCTGTCAGAGTACGATCCTGACTAAACAGACTGCCTGCTATTCAACCCGTCAGAGTACGATCCTGACTAAACAGACTGCCTGCTATTCAACCTGTCAGAGTACGATCCTGACTAAACAGACCGCCTGCTATTCAACCTGTCAGAGTACGATCCTGACTAAACAGACCGCCTGCTATTCAACCTGTCAGAGTACGATCCTGACTAAACAGACTGCCTGCTATTCAACCTGTCAGAGTACGATCCTGACTAAACAGACTGCCTGCTATTCAACCTGTCAGAGTACGATCCTGACTAAACAGACTGCCTGCTATTCAACCTGTCAGAGTACGATCCTGACTAAACAGACTGCCTTCTATTCAACCCGTCAGAGTACGATCCTGACTAAACAGACTGCCTGCTATTCAACCTGTCAGAGTACGATCCTGACTAAACAGACCGCCTGCTATTCAACCTGTCAGAGTACGATCCTGACTAAACAGACTGCCTGCTATTCAACCTGTCAGAGTACGATCCTGACTAAACAGACTGCCTTCTATTCAACCTGTCAGAAGGATCACAGAGTACGATCCTGACTAAACAGACTGCCTGCTATTCAACCTGTCAGAGTACGATCCTGACTAAACAGACCGCCTGCTATTCAACCGGTCAGAGTACGATCCTGACTAAACAGACTGCCTTCTATTCAACCTGTCAGAGTACGATCCTGACTAAACAGACTGCCTGCTATTCAACCTGTCAGAGTACGATCCTGACTAAACAGACCGCCTGCTATTCAACCTGTCAGAGTACGATCCTGACTAAACAGACTGCCTGCTATTCAACCTGTCAGAGTACGATCCTGACTAAACAGACTGCCTTCTATTCAACCTGTCAGAAGGATCACAGAGTACGATCCTGACTAAACAGACTGCCTGCTATTCAACCTGTCAGAGTACGATCCTGACTAAACAGACCGCCTGCTATTCAACCGGTCAGAGTACGATCCTGACTAAACAGACTGCCTTCTATTCAACCTGTCAGAGTACGATCCTGACTAAACAGACTGCCTGCTATTCAACCTGTCAGAGTACGATCCTGACTAAACAGACCGCCTGCTATTCAACCTGTCAGAGTACGATCCTGACTAAACAGACTGCCTGCTATTCAACCCGTCAGAGTACGATCCTGACTAAACAGACTGCCTGCTATTCAACCTGTCAGAAGGATCATAGAGTACGATCCTGACCCCGTCGGCCCGGTCTGATAACCCGTCCACCGGTCCGATAACCAGTCCCCCGGTCCGATAACCAGTCCCCTCTCGGCCCGGTCCGATAACCAGTCCCCTCTCGGCCCGGTCCGATAACCAGTCCCCTCTCGGCCCGGTCCGATAACCAGTCCCCTCTCGGCCCGGTCCGATAACCAGTCCCCTCTCGGCCCGGTCCGATAACCAGTCCCCTCTCGGCCCGGTCCGATAACCAGTCCCCTCTCGGCCCGGTCCGATAACCAGTCCCCTCTCGGCCCGGTCCGATAACCAGTCCCCTCTCGGCCCGGTCCGATAACCAGTCCCCCGTCAGCCCGGTCCGATAACCAGTCCCCCGTCAGCCCGGTCCGATAACCAGTCCCCCGTCAGCCCGGTCTGATAACCAGTCCCCCGTCAGCCCGGTCTGATAACCAGTCCCCTCTCGGCCCGGTCTGATAACCAGTCCCCTCTCGGCCCGGTCTGATAACGTGTCTAACAGAACCCAGGAGAGATCTGACTAGATGATACAGTCTAATACAGTGTCACCATATGAACCTGCAACGTTCCAGACAAGCAGCATTATATTATCAGCATGGGAAGTGAATGTAAAGTCTCAGAGAGTGAAGCATTAGTCTGTCTCCTGGAGAACTTTATACATAGCCCTGGGAGTCCTTACAATCTGGATCAGAGCAAGCCCTCATCCCAAATGGCTCCCCTATACCCTATGGGTCCCTGGTCAAAGGCAGTGCACTATATAGGGGCCAGGGTGCTGTTAGGGACACATCTCCAGCCGTCCTGTCTGAGGCCTTGTGGGTTAGTTCTGGCTAAGGTTGGTTAGTTAAAGGTCAGTGTGAACGGAGAGAGAGGGGTTTTCTCTACATTGAAACCTATTGAAACCTCAGCATTTCACATGGGAGAAAAGGGGGAAGTGGGTTTGATTTCTCTCAACAGTGGACTATTATTGTAGTGGTCTGTTTTTGTTGGTCAGGCCTTTTCTAAAATGTCTACACGGCATTCATATAGCTGTGCATTTGGTTTAACAGACAAAAACAAAAACTGTCATTTTCAGCTAAATTTATTCAGTGGGCTTTGAGATGTCTCATCTTAAGGACATTACATTGTGTAAAGAGTCTGTCTCCATATGTAGAACAAAGCCCTTTGAGATGTTATGGCGGTTGTGTTGTGTGTTGCCGTGCGGTGTTGTGTCATGTTGTGTGTTGCCGTGCGGTGTTGTGTCATGTTGTGTGTTGCCGTGCGGTGTTGTGTCATGTTGTTGTGTGTTGACGTGCGGTGTTGTGTCATGTTGTTGTGTGTTGACGTGCGGTGTTGTGTCATGTTGTGTGTTGCCGTGCGGTGTTGTGTCATGTTGTTGTGTGTTGACGTGCGGTGTTGTGTCATGTTGTTGTGTGTTGACGTGCGGTGTTGTGTCATGTTGTTGTGTGTTGACGTGTGGTGTTGTGTCATGTTGTTGTGTGTTGACGTGCGGTGTTGTGTCATGTTGTGTGTTGCCGTGCGGTGTTGTGTCCTGTTGTTGTGTGTTGCCGTGCGGTGTTGTGTCATGTTGTTGTGTGTTGCCGTGCGGTGTTGTGTCATTTTGTTGTGTGTTGCCGTGCGGTGTTGTGTGTTGCCGTGCGGTGTTGTGTGTTGCCGTGCGGTGTTGTGTGTTGCCGTGCGGTGTTGTGTGTTGCCGTGCGGTGTTGTGTCATGTTGTTGTGTGTTGCCGTGCGGTGTGTGTTGCCGTGTGGTGCTGTGTGTTGCCGTGCGGTGTTGCGTCATGTTGTTGTGTGTTGCCGTGCGGTGTTGTGTCATGTTGATGTGTGTTGCCGTGCGGTGTTGTGTCATGTTGTTGTGTGTTGCCGTGCGGTGTTGTGTCATGTTGTTGTGTGTTGCCGTGCGGTGTTGTGTCATGTTGTTGTGTGTTGCCGTGCAGTGTTGTGTCATTTTGTTGTGTGTTGCCGTGCGGTGTTGTCGTGCGGTGTTGTGTGTTGCCGTGCGGTGTTGTGTGTTGCCGTGCGGTGTTGTGTCATGTTGTTGTGTGTTGCCGTGCGGTGTGTGTTGCCGTGTGGTGCTGTGTGTTGCCGTGCGGTGTTGTGTCATGTTGATGTGTGTTGCCGTGCGGTGTTGTGTCATGTTGTTGTGTGTTGCCGTGCGGTGTTGTGTCATGTTGTTGTGTGTTGCCGTGCGGTGTTGTGTCATTTTGTTGTGTCGCCGTGCGGTGTGGTGTTGTGTTGTCGCCGTGCGGTGTTGTGTTGTCGCCGTGCGGTGTTGTGTGTCGCGGTGCGGTGTTGTGTGTCGCGGTGCGGTGTTGTGTGTCGCGGTGCGGTGTTGTGTGTCGCGGTGCGGTGTTGTGTCATGTGGTGTTGTGTCATGTTGTGTGTTGCCGTGCGGTGTTGTGTCATGTTGTGTGTTGCCTTGCGGTGTTGTGTCATGTTGTGTGTTGCCGTGCGGTGTTGTGTCATGTTGTTGTGTATTGCCGTGCGGTGTTGTGTCATGTTGTTGTGTGTTGCCGTGCGGTGTTGTGTCATGTTGTTGTGTGTTGCCATGCGGTGTTGTGTCATGTGGTTGTGTGTCGCCGTGCGGTGTTGTGTGTTGCCGTGCGGTGTTGTGTCATGTGGTGTTGTGTCATGTGGTTGCCGTGCGGTGTTGTGTCATGTGGTTGCCGTGCGGTGTTGTGTCATGTGGTTGCCGTGCAGTGTTGTGTCATGTGGTTGCCGTGCGGTGTTGTGTCATGTGGTTGCCGTGCGGTGTTGTGTCATGTGGTTGCCGTGCGGCGTTGTGTCATGTTGTTGTGGGTTGCCGTGCGGCGTTGTGTCATGTTGTTGTGTGTTGCCGTGCGGCGTTGTGTCATGTTGTTGTGTGTTGCCGTGCGGCGTTGTGTCATGTTGTTGTGTGTTGCCGTGCGGCGTTGTGTCATGTTGTTGTGTGTTGCCGTGCGGCGTTGTGTCATGTTGTTGTGTGTTGCCGTGCGGCGTTGTGTGTTGCCGTGCGGTGTTGTGTGTTGCCGTGCGGTGTTGTGTCATGTTGTTGTGTGTTGCCGTGCGGCGTTGTGTCATGTTGTTGTGTGTTGCCGTGCGGCGTTGTGTCGTGTTGTTGTGTGTTGCCGTGCGGTGTTGTCGTGCGGTGTTGTGTCATGTTGTTGTGTGTTGCCGTGCGGCGTTGTGTCATGTTGTTGTGTGTTGCCGTGTGGTGTTGTGTCATGTTGTTGTGTGTTGCCGTGCGGTGTTGTGTCATGTTGTTGTGTGTTGCCGTGCGGTGTTGTGTCATGTTGTTGTGTGTTGCCGTGCGGTGTTGTGTCATGTTGTCGTGTGTTGCCGTGCGGTGTTGTGTCATGTTGTTGTGTGTTGCCGTGCGGTGTTGTGTCATGTTGTTGTGTGTTGCCGTGCGGCGTTGTGTCATGTTGTTGTGTGTTGCCGTGCGGCGTTGTGTCATGTTGTTGTGTGTTGCCGTGCGGTGTTGTGTGTTGCCGTGCGGTGTTGTGTCATGTTGTTGTGTGTTGCCGTGCGGTGTTGTGTCATGTTGTTGTGTGTTGCCGTGCGGTGTTGTGTCATGTTGTTGTGTGTTGCCGTGCGGTGTTGTGTCATGTTGTTGTGTGTTGCCGTGCGGCGTTGTGTCATGTTGTTGTGTGTTGCCGTGCGGTGTTGTTACCATGTTCAGGAAGCAGAGCAGGTACTTCAACACCATGTAGTTGTGTTCTGGTAGTCTCTCTAGGATGTGTTTACAGGTGGTCACTCGTAGACTGCTCTCCACTCCTGGAACAACAAGCTGTACGTCACACATCACACGTTGAGGTTCTCTTTCTGGTTCAGATACACCGGGTCACCGCGGTCTGTTTCATATGTGACCCACTTCAGGAAGTTTGGCAATTGATACAGATTCCTACTTCACAGTAGAGCCATTAAATTAGTATATTGATGCAGGTTCCTACTTCACAGTAGAGACGCTAAATTAGTATATTGATGCCGGTTCCTACTTCACAGTAGAGCCGTTAAATTAGTATATTGATGCAGGTTCCTACTTCACAGTAGAGCAGTTAAATTAGTATATTGATGCAGGTTCCTACTTCACAGTAGAGCCGTTAAATTAGTATATTGATGCAGGTTCCTACTTCACAGAAGAGCCGTTAAATGAGTATATTGATGCAGGTTCCTACTTCACAATCATCTGGGATCTGGAGATATGAATTCCAATGTTGACCTAAACTAGGATATGCTTAAAACCCCGGCCGTCCTATAATCTAAGCTAGATGCCCTCCATCTCACACAAATTATCAAGGAACCTACCAGGTACAACCCAAAATCCGTAAACATGGACATCCTCATAGATGATATCCTGACCAACTTGCCCTCCAAATACACCTCTGCTGTCTTCAACCAGGATCTCAGCGATCACTGTACTGTGCAGCCATCTTCATCAGCCTGGCCAAGGCTTTCTACTCGGTCAATCACCACATTCTTATCGGCAGACTCAATAGCCTTGGTTTCTCAGATGACTGCCTCGCAGTATATATCAATGATGTCGCTCTTGCTGCGGGTGATTCCCTGATCCACCTCTACGCAGACGACACCATTCTGTATACTTCCGGCCCTTCCTTGGACACCGTGCTAACTAACCTCCAAACAAGCTTCAATGCCATACAACTCTCCTTCCGTGGCCTCCAGCTGCTCTTAAATGCTAGTAAAACTAAAAGCATGCTCTTCAACCGATCGCTGCCACCACCTGCCCGCCCGTCCAGCATCACTACTCTGGACGGTTCTGACTTAGAATATGGGGACAACTACAAATACCTAGTTGTCTGGCTAGACTGTAAACTCTCCTTCCAGACTGACATTAAGCATCTCCAATCCAAAATTAAATCTAGAATCGGGTTTCCTATTTCGCAACAAAGCCTCCTTCACTCATGCTGCCAAACATACCCTCGTAAAACTGACTATCCTACTGATCCTTGACTTCGGTGATGTCATTTACAAAATAGCCTCCAACACTCTACTCAGCAAATTGGATGCAGTCTATCACAGTGCCATCAGTTTTGTCACCAAAGCCCCATATACTACCCACCACTGAGACCTGCGACCTGTATGCTCTCGTTGGCTGGCCCTCGCTTCATATTCGTCTACATTTGCACACACTGTACATAGACTTTTCTATTGTGCTATTGACTGTACGTCTGTTTATGTGTAACTCTGTGTTGTTTTTGTCGCACTGCTTTGCTTTATCTTGGCCAGGTCACAGTTGTAAAGGAGAACTTGTTCTCAACTGGTCTACCTGGTTAAATAAAGGGTTAGAGTTTATATATATATATATATATATACAAACATACACACACTGCTCAAAAAAATAAAGGTAACACTTAAACAACACAATGTAACTCCAAGTCAATCACACTTCTGTGAAATCAAACTGTCCACTTAGGAAGCAACACTGACTGACAATAAATTTCACATGCTGTTGTGCAAATGGAATAGACAACAGGTGGAAATTATAGGCAATTAGCAAGACACCCCCAATAAAGGAGTGATTCTGCAGGTGGGGACCACAGACCACTTCTCAGTTCCTATGCTTCCTGGCTGATGTTTTGGTCACTTTTGAATGCTGGCGGTGCTTTCACTCTAGTGGTAGCATGAGACGGAGTCTACAACCCACACAAGTGGCTCAGGTAGTGCAGCTCATCCAGGATGGTACATCAATGCGAGCTGTGGCAAGAAGGTTTGCTGTGTCTGTCAGCGTAGTGTCCAGAGCATGGAGGCGCTACCAGGAGACAGGCCAGTACATCAGGAGACGTGGAGGAGACCGTAGGAGGGCAACAACCCAGCAGCAGGACCGCTACCTTCGCCTTTGTGCAAGGAGTAGCAGGAGGAGCACTGCCAGAGCACTGCAAAATGACCTCCAGCAGGCCACAAATGTGCATGTGTCTGCTCAAACGGTCAGAAACAGACTCCATGAGGGTGGTATGAGGGCCCGACGTCCACAAGTGGGGGTTGTGCTTACAGCCCAACACCGTGCAGGACGTTTTTCATTTGCCAGAGAACACCAAGATTGGCAAATTCGCCACTGGCGCCCTGTGCTCTTCACAGATGAAAGCAGGTTCACACTGAGCACATGTGACAGACGTGACAGTCTGGAGACGCCGTGGAGAACGTTCTGCTGCCTGCAACATCCTCCAGCATGACCGGTTTGGCGGAGGGTCAGTTATGGTGTGGGGTGGCATTTCTTTGGGGGGCCGCACAGCCCTCCATTTGCTCGCCAAAGGTAGCCTGACTGCCATTAGGTACCGGAGATGAGATCCTCAGACCCCTTGTGAGACCATATGCTGGTGCGGTTGGCCCTGGGTTCCTCCTAATGACAGACAATACTAGACCTCATGTGGCTGGAGTGTGTCAGCAGTTCCTGCAAGAGGAAGGCATTGATGCTATGGACTGGCCCGCCCGTTCCCCAGACCTGAATCCAATTGAGCACATCTGGGAAATCATTATCTCGCTCCATCCATCAACGTCACGTTGCACCACAGACTGTCCAGGAGTTGGCAGATGCTTTAGTCAAGGTCTGGGAGGAGATCCCTCAGGAGACCATCCGCCACCTCATCAGGAGCATGCCCAGGCGTTGTAGGGAGGTCATACAGGCACGTGGAGGCCACACACACTACTGAGCCTCGTTTTGACTTGTTTTAAGGACATCATGACATCAAAGTTGGATCAGCCTGTAGTGTGGTTTTCCACTTTAATTTTGAGTGTGACTCCAACTCCAGACCTCCATGGGTTGATAAATTTGATTTCCATTGATAATTTGTGTGATTTTGTTGTCAGCACATTCAAATATGTAAAGAAAAAAGTATTTAATAAGAATATTTCATTCATTCAGATCTAGGATGTGTTATTTTAGTGTTCCCTTTATTTTTTTGAGCAGTGTATTTTTTTGAGCAGAGCACCTGGTTAAATAAAGGGTTAGGGTTATATATATAAATACCTGGTTAAATAAAGGGTTAGGGTTATATATATAAATACCTGGTTAAATAAAGGGTTATATATATATATAAATACCTGGTTAAATAAAGGGTTAGGGTTATATATATAAATACCTGGTTAAATAAAGGGTTAGGGTTATATATATAAATACCTGGTTAAATAAAGGGTTAGGGTTATATATATATATATATAAATACCTGGTTAAATAAAGGGTTAGGGTTATATATATATATATATATATAAATACCTGGTTAAATAAAGGGTTAGGGTTATATATATATATATATATAAATACCTGGTTAAATAAAGGGTTAGGGTTATATATATATATATATATATATATATATATATATATATATATATATATATATATATAAATACCTGGTTAAATAAAGGGTTATATATATATATAAATACCTGGTTAAATAAAGGGTTATATATATAAATACCTGGTTAAATAAAGGGTTAGGGTTTATATATATATATATAAATACCTGGTTAAATAAAGGGTTATATATATATATAAATACCTGGTTAAATAAAGGGTTATATATATAAATACCTGGTTAAATAAAGGGTTATATATATAAATACCTGGTTAAATAAAGGGTTAGGGTTATATATATAAATACCTGGTTAAATAAAGGGTTAGGGTTATATATATAAATACCTGGTTAAATAAAGGGTTAGGGTTATATATATATAAATACCTGGTTAAATAAAGGGTTAGGGTTATATATATATAAATACCTGGTTAAATAAAGGGTTATATATATAAATACCTGGTTAAATAAAGGGTTATATATATATAAATACCTGGTTAAATAAAGGGTTATATATATATAAATACCTGGTTAAATAAAGGGTTATATATATAAATACCTGGTTAAATAAAGGGTTATATATATAAATACCTGGTTAAATAAAGGGTTATATATATAAATACCTGGTTAAATAAAGGGTTAGGGTTATATATATATATATATAAATACCTGGTTAAATAAAGGGTTATATATAAATAAATACCTGGTTAAATAAAGGGTTATATATCTATATAAATACCTGGTTAAATAAAGGGTTAGGGTTATATATATAAATACCTGGTTAAATAAAGGGTTATATATATAAATACCTGGTTAAATAAAGGGTTATATATATAAATACCTGGATAAATAAAGGGTTAGGGTTAAATATATATAAATACCTGGTTAAATAAAGGGTTATATATATAAATACCTGGTTAAATAAAGGGTTATATATATAAATACCTGGTTAAATAAAGGGTTAGGGTTATATATATAAATACCTGGTTAAATAAAGGGTTATATATATAAATACCTGGTTAAATAAAGGGTTATATATATAAATACCTGGTTAAATAAAGGGTTATATATATATATATATAAATACCTGGTTAAATAAAGGGTTATATATATATATATATATACCTGGTTAAATAAAGGGTTATATATATATATATAAATACCTGGTTAAATAAAGGGTTAGAGTTATATATAAATACCTGGTTAAATAAAGGGTTAGGGTTATATATATATAAATACCTGGTTAAATAAAGGGTTATATATATATAAATACCTGGTTAAATAAAGGGTTATATATATATAAATACCTGGTTAAATAAAGGGTTAGGGTTATATGTATAAATACCTGGTTAAATAAAGGGTTATATATATATATAAATACCTGGTTAAATAAAGGGTTAGGGTTATATATATAAATACCTGGTTAATTAAAGGGTTATATATATAAATACCTGGTTAAATAAAGGGTTAGAGTTATGTATATAAATACCTGGTTAAATAAAGGGTTAGGGTTATATATATAAATACCTGGTTAAATAAAGGGTTAGGGTTATATATATATAAATACCTGGTTCAATAAAGGGTTATATATATAAATACCTGGTTAAATAAAGGGTTATATATATAAATACCTGGTTAAATAAAGGGTTAGGGTTATATATATATAAATACCTGGTTCAATAAAGGGTTATATATATAAATACCTGGTTAAATAAAGGGTTATGTATATAAATACCTGGTTAAATAAAGGGTTATATATATATAAATACCTGGTTAAATAAAGGGTTATATATATAAATACCTGGTTAAATAAAGGGTTAGGGTTTATATATATATATATAAATACCTGGTTCAATAAAGGGTTATATATATAAATACCTGGTTCAATAAAGGTGAAATAAATAAATAAAATAAAAATGTTACAGCCAAGGAGACTGGTCTGGGATCTGGAGATATGAATTCCAGTGTTACATAATGGAGCCCAGTTCAGCCAAGGAGAAAGCACTGAGTTATAAGGAAAAATACAGGATGCTCCATGGCTTTCCATGATTGGCTGAGATAAGGGATAATATGGGTACTGATTAACTTTTAACGCTCAAATGGTTGGAACCCCGCGTCTCCATGGTTACATGGGGGAAGTCCATCTATAGACCCCCCTTTTCTATTATTCTATTGGTGCTGCTCTGTTTGAGGGAGGTGCTCTTGATTCAGCTGCCCTGCGTGCCGGCTAGACAGTGTTCCCATTTAGAACCATTTCACATGTCTGAAGGTACAAACTCTCGTCTACGACGAGAGAGAGCCGCCGCGCCAACGACGAGAGAGAGGAGCCGCCGACGAGAGAGAGCGCCGCCGCCGCCGACGATGAGAGAGAGCCGCCGCGCCGACGACGAGAGAGAGCCGCCGCCGCCGAGAGAGAGCGCCGACCGCCGCCGATGATGAGAGAGAGCCGCCGCGCCGACGACGAGAGAGAGGAGCCGCCGACGAGAGAGAGCGCCGCCGCCGCCGACGAGAGAGGAGCCGCCGCCGACGAGAGAGGAGCCGCCGCCGACGAGAGAGAGCCGCCGCCGACGAGAGAGAGCCGCCGCCGACGACGACGAGAGAGAGCCGCCGCCGCCGACGACGAGAGAGAGCCGCCGCCGACGACGAGAGAGGAGCCGCCGCCGCCGACGAGAGAGGAGCCGCCGCCGACGACGAGAGAGAGCCGCCGACGACGAGAGAGAGCCGCCGCCGACGAGAGAGGAGCCGCCGCCGACGAGAGAGGAGCCGCCGCCGACGACGACGAGAGAGAGCCGCCGCCGACGACGAGAGAGGAGCCGCCGACGATGACGAGAGAGCCGCCAACGATGACGAGAGAGCCGCCAACGATGACGAGAGAGCCGCCAACGATGACGAGAGAGCCGCCAACGATGACGAGAGAGCCGCCAACGATGACGAGAGAGCCGCCAACGATGACGAGAGAGCCGCCAACGATGACGAGAGAGCCGCCAACGATGACGAGAGAGCCGCCAACGATGACGAGAGAGGAGCCGTCGTCATGTGACATTTTAAAGAGATGGGTGGAGCTAAGGCTTAAGGGGGCGTTTGAACGTTGCCGACAGAGAACTCAGACCGAGCTAAAGCCTCGGAACATGTACTTACGGACTACGTCCTGTATCTGGTGGTAGAGGGGGAAGGTGAGCAGAGGTTCAGGAAGCTCTCTGAGGAAGGTCTTCAGGATGACAGCAGGCGCGTGGATGTCTCCGTACTGCTCGAACACCACTGGCTTCCCTGAGGAGGGGAGACACAGACCTGATATCAGACTGAGCTTCCCTGAGGAGGAGAGAGAGACCTGATAACAGACTGAGCTTCCCTGAGGAGAAGCGACAGAGACCTGATAACAGACTGAGCTTCCCTGAGGAGAGAGAGACCTGATAACAGACTGAGCTTCCCTGAGGAGGAGAGAGAGACCTGATAACAGACTGAGCTTCCCTGAGGAGGAGGAGAGAGAGACCTGATAACAGACTGAGCTTCCCTGAGGAGGAGGAGAGACAGAGACCTGATAACAGACTGAGCTTCCCTGAGGAGGAGAGAGAGACCTGATAACAGACTGAGCTTCCCTGAGGAGGAGGAGAGACAGAGACCTGATAACAGACTGAGCTTCCCTGAGGAGGAGAGAGAGACCTGATAACAGACTGAGCTTCCCTGAGGAGGAGAGAGAGACCTGATAACAGACTGAGCTTCCCTGAGGAGGAGAGAGAGACCTGATAACAGACTGAGCTTCCCTGAGGAGGAGGAGAGACAGAGACCTGATAACAGACTGAGCTTCCCTGAGGAGGAGGAGAGACAGAGACCTGATAACAGACTGAGCTTCCCTGAGGAGGAGAGAGAGACCTGATAACAGACTGAGCTTCCCTGAGGAGGAGGAGAGACAGACCTGATAACAGACTGAGCTTCCCTGAGGAGGAGGAGAGACAGAGACCTGATAACAGACTGAGCTTCCCTGAGGAGGAGGAGAGACAGAGAGTTGTGCTCTTCTTTCTGCACATAGTCTGTTATCAGGTCTCTGTATAGCTAGTCTAACTGAGCAGCTAAAAACCTGGACCACAGATTCATCCTCTGACTGATGGCGGCCATTGGACTTCTTTATCAATACTGAGCACAGCGGACGTCTATCTGAGTCCAGAGTAAAACCATTCCATGGACAACCCTGACGCAAACACTACATTCAAACTATTGAAATGGAATCATAGATTGTTATCATTGTCATGTTTTCTACAAATCTCTCTCTGTACTGTATCTAGTGTGTGGTTGATTGACTCTACTTGTTGTCAGACAGTACGTGGTTTGACTCATGGAAACTCAGTCTGTTGGCCTGCTGCAGTCAACAGATTCTACATGTTGTCAGACAGTACGTGGTTTGACTCATGGAAACTCAGTCTGCTGGCCTGCTGCAGTCAACAGAAGTCTGGGGGGACATGGGGCTGTGGTGTGATGTCATCTGAGACAGAGGAGATGGAGGTTGATCTGGATTATTATTGATCTCTGCTTCCTGGTAGTGAGAGATAAAAGCCCCGCCTCCGCCTCCGGGAGACCGACCCCCGCCTCCGGGAGACCGACCCCCGCCTCCGGGAGACCGACCGACCCCCGCCTCCGGGAGACCGACCGACCCCCGCCTCCGGGAGACCGACCGACCCCCGCCTCCGGGAGACCGACCGACCCCCGCCTCCGGGAGACCGACCGACCCCCGCCTCCGGGAGACCGACCGACCCCCGCCTCCGGGAGACCGACCGACCCCCGCCTCCGGGAGACCGACCGACCCCCGCCTCCGGGAGACCGACCGACCCCCGCCTCCGGGAGACCGACCGACCCCCGCCTCCGGGAGACCCCCGCCTCCGGCCCCGGGAGACCCCCGCCTCCGGCCCCGGGAGACCCCCGCCTCCGGCCCCGGGAGACCCCCGCCTCCGGACCCGGGAGACCCCCGCCTCCGGACCCGGGAGACCCCCGCCTCCGGCCCCGGGAGACCCCCGCCTCCGGACCCGGGAGACCCCCGCCTCCGGACCCGGGAGACCCCCGCCTCCGGACCCGGGAGACCCCCGCCTCCGGACCCGGGAGACCCCCGCCTCCGGACCCGGGAGACCCCCGCCTCCGGACCCGGGAGACCCCCGCCTCTGGCCCCGCCTCGGCTCAGAGTTCCAGCTCCTCTACCTTTGGTTAAAGAGCTTATAGGAGGTTATAAAGGTTCCATCTCACCCTGGTTGTAGAGCTAATAGAGGTTATAAAGATTACTATGGAGGTTATAAAGGTTATTATGAAGGTTAGAGAGGTTATTATGGAGGTTAGAGAGGTTATTATGGAGGTACGAGAGGTTATTATTGAGGTTATAAAGGTTATTATGGAGGTTAGAGAGGTTACTATGGAGGTTATATAGGTTATTGTGGAGGTTATAAAGGTTAATTCTCACCCTGGTTGTAGAGCTTCTGGACGTCCTTGATGAGCTGAACACGAGCGGACCTCCTGAAGATACCTTCTGTCTGGAGGCCTGAGGAGAGGTGGGAGGGAGTGAAAGGCTTCAACTACTATTACTGTAAAGGTCCTGTACCTGATCCAAGGTTCTATCAGACAGCTCCTACCTCAACAACTATTACTGTAGAGGTCCTGTACCTGATCCAAGGTCCTATCAGACAGCTCCTACCTCAACAACTATTACTGTAGAGGTCTGGTACCTGATCCAAGGTTCTATCAGACAGCTCCTACCTCAACAACTATTACTGTAGAGGTCCTGTACCTGATCCAAGGTCCTATCAGACAGCTCCTACCTCAACTACTATTACTGTAGAGGTCCTGTACCTGATCCAAGGTCCTATCAGACAGCTCCTACCTCAACAACTATTACTGTAGAGGTCCTGTACCTGATCCAAGGTCCTATCAGACAGCTCCTACCTCAACAACTATTACTGTAGAGGTCTGGTACCTGATCCAAGGTCCTATCAGACAGCTCCTACCTCAACTACTATTACTGTAGAGGTCCTGTACCTGATCCAAGGTCCTATCAGACAGCTCCTACCTCAACAAATATTACTGTAGAGGTCTGGTACCTGATCCAAGGTCCTATCAGACAGCTCCTATCTTCTTACCTTTGTCTTTGAGATAAGCCACAGTCTGGGACATCACAGGAGGGATCATAACTCCCTGGTTCTTCTCAGCAATACTGGGAACAGAACACGTCTAGTTCAGTAGGCTTGCAGTATGGTACATCATATTAGTTGGCATAACCACGGTGGAAATATGGAGCGGCTAAGGGGGGGTAGGGGACGAATAAAGGGGACTCAGCTAAAATACTCACTATTGCAGGCTGACTCCAAACTGCTGAGTGGGCAGAGGAGGTCTGGGGGGAGGAGTCTTAGATGAGGGGTGCAGACCTCCCTTCTGGGCCGCCTGCAGCCTCTCGTCATGCCTGTCGTAAATACATGGTCATGTACAGTTGAAGTCAGAAGTTTACATACTCTTAGATTGGAGTCATTAACAAAGTTCTTGTTAACAAACTATAGTTTTGGCAAGTCTGTTAGGACATCTACCTTGTAAATGACAAGTAATTATTCCAACAATTGTTTACAGATTATATCACTTATAATTCACTGTATCACAATTCCAGTGGGTCAGAAGTTTACATACACTAAGTTGACTGTGCTTTTAAACAGCTTGGAAAATTCCAGAAAATTATGTCATGGCTTTAGAAGCTTCTGATAGGCTAATTGACATTATTTGAGTCAATTGGAGGTGTACCTGTGGATGTATTTCAAGGCCTACCTTCAAACTCAGTGCCTCTTTGCTTGACATCATGGGAAAATCAAAATAAATCAGCCAAGACCTCTGGAAAAAAAATGTTGCCCTCCACAAGTCTGGAACATCCTTGGGAGCAATTTCCAAACGCCTGAAGGTACCACGTTCATCTGTACAAACAATAGTATGCAAGTATAAACACCATGGGACCATGCAGCCGTCATACCTCTCAGGAAGGAGACGCATTCTGTCTCCTACAGATGAACGTACTTTGGTGCGAAAAGTACAAATCAATCCCAGAACAACAGCAAAGGACCTTGTGAAGATGCTGGAGGAAACAGGTACAAAAGTATCTATAT
>NC_048579.1:79781116-79858616 GCF_013265735.2 Oncorhynchus mykiss | reverse complement strand
ATGATTTATGAATGACTACCTCATCTCTGTACCCCCACACATACAGATAATTGTAAGGTCCCTCAGTCGACGATTCAACCACAAAGACCAGGGAGGTTTTCCCAATGCACCGAGTGGTAGATGTTTTTGTTTTTTAAAGCAGACATTGAATATCCCTTTGAGCATGGTGAAGTTATTAAACACACTTTGGATGGACTATCATAACACCCAGTCACTACAAAGATACAGGCTTCCTCCCGAACTCAGTTGCCGGGGAGGAAGGAAACCACTCAGCGATTTCACCACGAGGCCAATGTTGACTTTAAAACAGTTAGAGTTCAATGGCTGTGATAGAAAACTGGAGGATGGATCAACAACATTGTAGTTACTCCACAATACAAACCTAAATGACAGAGTGAAAAGTAGGAAGCCTGCACAAAAAACACATTTTCCAAAACATGCATCCTGTTTACAACAAGACACTAAAGTAAAACTGCAAAAAATGTGGCAAAGCAGTTCACTTTATGTCTTGAATACAAAGTGTTATGTTTGTGGCAAATCCAACACAACACATGACTGAGTACCACTCTCCATATTTTCAAGCATAGGGGTGGCTGCATCATGTTATGGGTATGCTTGTAATCGTTAAAGGACTGGGGAGTTTTTCAGGATCAAAAAGAAACAACAGAGCTAAGCACAGGGAAAAAGAGGAAAGCCTGGTTCAGTCTGTTTTCCACCAGACACTGGGAGATTAATTCACCTTTCAGCAGGACAATAACCTAAAACACAAGGCCAAATATACACTGGAGGTGCTTACCAAGAAGACATTGAATGTTCCTGAGGGGCCTAGTTACAGTTTTGACTTAAATCATCTTGAAAATCTAGGGCAAGACTTGGACATGTCTGTCTAGCAAATGATCAACAACCAAGTTGACAGAGCCTGAAGATTTTTTTTTAACTACGCAAAAATATTGTATAAAAGGTGAACAAAGCTCTTAAAGAGCGACTGCCTTTAAAAAGAAACGAATCCCATTGAAAATGGCCTGTGTGACATTGATATGATTCAGAAACAGTTAATCTAGTCTACAGTTGTGGCCAAAGGTTTTTTAGAATGACACAAATATTAATTTTCACAGTCTGCTGCCTCAGTTTGTATGATGGCAATTTGCATATACTCCAGAATGTTATGAAGAGTGATCAGAGGAATTGCAATTAATTGCAAATCCCTCTTTGCCATGCAAATGAACTGAATCCCCCAAAACATTTCCACTGCATTTCAGCCCTGCCACAAAAGGACCAGCTGACGTTAACACAGGTGTGAGTGTTGACGAGGACAAGGCTGGCGATCACTCTGTCATGCTGATTGAGTTGAGGATGTTCCACAGTGGTAGATATGGACTACATAGAGCAGAACAGACCATAGAGTTAGATATGGACTACATAGAGCAGAACAGACCATAGAGGACGTTCCACAGAGGTAGATATGGACTACATAGAGCAGAACAGACCATAGAGGACGTTCCACAGAGGTAGATATGGACTACATAGAGCAGAACAGACCATAGAGGTAGATATGGACTACATAGAGCAGAACAGACCATAGAGGACGTTCCACAGAGGTAGATATGGACTACATAGAGCTACATAGGGTCAAGTGTACATAAACAACACATATCGTATGATGGTTGTCCTGACTCACTGCAGTAGGTGGTGGTGGTTGAGCTGATGGGAGGGGGGCATCAGGCAGCTACTGAAGATCACTAGCTTCCTGCCATAGTTATCATCACCTGGAGAGAACAGGAGGAGAGAACAGAGAGAACAGGAGGAGAGAACAGAGAGAACAGGAGGAGAGAGAGAAGAGGAGGAGAGAGAACACATCAGCACATTAATCCTTATTAGAACCGGTGTAGAGCCTAACTGGACAGTGTGCCAGTTTACAGTTTGTGGGGAAGATCATTTTTCACCATAAAACAAATGCACCTTTATAAGACAGCATTAAACGCAGGATCACTTTTGAGAATGGTGTTTTCCCCGCTAATTAATTGCATTTTGGAACATTGGTGCTCATAGCCTCCTGCCGGGTGCATGGCTGCCATTTTGGAACATTGGTGCTCATAGCCTCCTGCCGGGGGCATGGCTGCCATTTAGGAACATTGGTGCTCATAGCCTCCTGCCAGGTGCATTGCTGCCATTTAGGAACATTGGTGCTCATAGCCTCCTGCCAGGGGCATGGCTGCCATTTAGGAACATTGGTGCTCATAGCCTCCTGCCAGGTGCATTGCTGCCATTTAGGAACATTGGTGCTCATAGCCTCCTGCCAGGGGCATGGCTGCCATTTAGGAACATTGGTGCTCATAGCCTCCTGCCAGGGGCATGGCTGCCATTTAGGAACATTGGTGCTCATAGCCTCCTGCCGGGTGCATTGCTGCCATTTAGGAACATCGTGCTCATAGCCTCCTGCCGGGGGCATGGCTGCCATTTAGGAACATTGGTGCTCATAGCCTCCTGCCGGGGGCATTGCTGCCATTTAGTGAAGATTTTCAAGCCAAAACGTTCTGATCTGGTTCATCAGCTTCATTGCTTTTAAAAGGGGTTTTGATGGGAGTGGTTGTGTTCATTTGGGATCTATCGCATCCCACAACTGTCCCAGACGATGTCTGGAATATTTCTCTCGCACCTTTAGGACAAGTTGGCCCAACAGGATACAGTATTCAGACCCCTTCACCTTTTCCAACATGTTGTTACGTTACAGCCTTCTTCTAAAATATTTTAAATACATATTTTCCTCATCGACACACACTACCACAAAATGCCAAAGCAAAAATAGATTTTTTTGAAAATCTATAAAAATAAAGAACACACATACCTTATTTACATAAGTAGTCAGACTCTTTGCTATGAGTCTCGAAGTTGAGCTCACGTGCATCCCGTTTCCATTGATCATCCTTGAGATGTTTCTACAACTTTATTGGAGTCCACTTGTGGTAAATTCAATTGATTGGACATATATTTGGAAAGGCACACGCCTGTCTATATAAGGTTCCACTGCTGACAGTGCATGTCAGAACAAAAACCAAGCCATGAGCCATAGAAGGAATTGGCCAAAGAGCACTGTGAAATCGGCTGAATTAAAAATGGCTTTATAAATACATTTGAATTATACATTTGATTGATAGAGCTCCGAGACAGGATTGTGTTGAGGCACAGATCTGGGGAAGGGTACCAATAAACTTCTGCAGCATTGAAGGTCTCCAAGAACACAGAGGCCTCCATCATTCTTAAATGGAAGAAGTTTGGAACCACCAAGACTCTTCCTAGAGCTGGCCGCCCGGCCAAACTGAGCAATCTGGGGAGAAGGGCCTTAGTCAGGGAGGTGACGGTGGTCACTCTGGCAGAGCTCCAGAGTTCCTTTGTGGAGATGGGAGAACCTTCCAGAAGGACAACCATTTCTGCAGCACTCCACCAATCAGGCCTTTATGGTAGAGTGGCCAGACGGAAGCCACTCCTCAGTAAAAAGGCATGACAGCCCGTTTTGAGTTTTCCAAAAGGCACCTAAAGGACTCGTAGACCATGAGAAACAAGATTCTCTGGTCTGATGAAACAAAGATTGAATGCGAAGCGTCGCGTCTGGATGAAACCTGGCACCATCCCTACGGTGAAGCATGGTGGTGGCAGCATCATGCTGTGCGGATGTTTTTCAGCGGCAGGGACTGGGAGACTAGTCAGGATCGAGGGAAGATGAACAGAGCAAAGTACAGAGAGATCCTTGATGAAAACCTGCTCCAGAGCACTCAGAACCTCACTGGGGCGAAGGTTCACCTTCCAACAGGACAACGACTCTAAGCACACAGCCAAGACAACACAGGAGTGGCTTCGGGACAAATCTCTGAATGTCCTTGAGTGGCCCAGCCAGAGCCCGGACTTGAAACCGATCAAACATGTCTGGAGAGACCTGAAAATGGCTGTGCAGCAACGCTCCCCATCCAACCTGACAGAGCTTGAGAGGATCTGCAGAGAAGAACTGGAGAAACTCCCCAAATACAGGTATGTCAAGGGTTATGAGGTGTGACCTGTCGGATCCCTGTGACCTGTCGGATCCCTGTGACCTGTCGGATCCCTGTGACCTGTCGGATCACTGTGACCTGTCGGATCACTGTGACCTGTAGGATCCCTGTGACCTGTAGGATCCCTGTGACCTGTAGGATCCCGTGTCGAGCCACATTGTAGTAGGAGGTGAGAGGAGTCCTGGTTACCTGTAGGATCCCGTGTCGAGCCACATCATAGTAGGAGGTGAGAGGTGTCCTGGTTACCTGTGACCTGTAGGATCCCGTGTCGAGCCACATCGTAGTAGGAGGTGAAAGGTGTCCTGGTTACCTGTAGGATCCCGTGTCGAGCCACATCGTAGTAGGAGGTGAGAGGTGTCCTGGTTACCTGTGACCTGTAGGATCCCGTGTCGAGCCACATCGTAGTAGGGGTGAGAGGTGTCCTGGTTACCTGTGACCTGTAGGATCCCGTGTCGAGTCACATCGTAGTAGGAGGTGAGAGGTGTCCTGGTTACCTGTGACCTGTAGGATCCCGTGTCGAGCCACATCGTAGTAGGTGGTGAGAGGTGTCCTGGTTACCTGTGACCTGTAGGATCCCGTGTTGAGTCACATCATAGTAGGAGGTGAGAGGTGTCCTGGTTACCTGTGACCTGTAGGATCCCGTGTCGAGCCACATCGTAGTAGGAGGTGAGAGGTGTCCTGGTTACCTGTAGGATCCCGTGTCGAGCCACATCGTAGTAGGGGTGAGAGGTGTCCTGGTTACCTGTGACCTGTAGGATCCCGTGTCGAGCCACATCGTAGTAGGTGGTGAGAGGTGTCCTGGTTACCTGTGACCTGTAGGATCCCGTGTCGAGCCACATCGTAGTAGGAGGTGAGAGGTGTCCTGGTTACCTGTGACCTGTAGGATCCCGTGTCGAGCCACATCGTAGTAGGAGGTGAGAGGTGTCCTGGTTACCTGTAGGATCCCGTGTCGAGCCACATCGTAGTAGGAGGTGAGAGGTGTCCTGGTTACCTGTAGGATCCCGTGTCGAGCCACATCGTAGTAGGAGGTGAGAGGTGTCCTGGTTACCTGTGACCTGTAGGATCCCGTGTCGAGCCACATCGTAGTAGGAGGTGAGAGGTGTCCTGGTTACCTGTGACCTGTAGGATCCCATGTCGAGCCACATCGTAGTAGGTGGTGAGAGGTGTCCTGGTTACCTGTGACCTGTAGGATCCCGTGTCGAGCCACATCGTAGTAGGAGGTGAGAGGTGTCCTGGTTACCTGTAGGATCCCGTGTCGAGCCACATCGTAGTAGGAGGTGAGAGGTGTCCTGGTTACCTGTGACCTGTAGGATCCTGTGTCGAGCCACATCGTAGTAGGGGTGAGAGGTGTCCTGGTTACCTGTGACCTGTAGGATCCCGTGTCGAGCCACATCGTAGTAGGGGTGAGAGGTGTCCTGGCTGAAGCTGACTCTACGTGGGGCTGGAGGGCGATCCGGACGGTACCCATGACGACCCTGTTCCTCATCCTCCTCCTTCTGCAGCTCTGAGGAGACAAATAGAGGGTCGCCATGTTACACCAAAACTGTCAATGTTGCAGTTCCAGTGTCAGGCCCACTCGCCCGCCCCAGTGTCAGGCCCACTCGCCCGCCCCAGTGTCAGGCCCACTCGCCCGCCCCAGTGTCAGGCCCACTCGCCCGCCCCAGTGTCAGGCCCACTCGCCCGCCCCAGTGTCAGGCCCACTCGCCCGCCCCAGTGTCAGGCCCACTCGCCCGCCCCAGTGTCAGGCCCACTCGCCCGCCCCAGTGTCAGGCCCACTCGCCCGCCCCAGTGTCAGGCCCACTCGCCCGCCCCAGTGTCAGGCCCACTCGCCCGCCCCAGTGTCAGGCCCACTCGCCCGCCCCAGTGTCAGGCCCACTCGCCCGCCCCAGTGTCAGGCCCACTCGCCCGCCCCAGTGTCAGGCCTACTCGCTCGCCCCAGTGTCAGGCCTACTCGCTCGCCCCAGTGTCAGGCCTACTCGCTCGCCCCAGTGTCAGGCCTACTCGCTCGCCCCAGTGTCAGGCCTACTCGCTCACCCCAGTGTCAGGCCTACTCGCTCACCCCAGTGTCAGGCCTACTCGCTCACCCCAGTGTCAGGCCTACTCGCTCACCCCAGTGTCAGGCCTACTCGCTCACCCCAGTGTCAGGCCTACTCGCTCACCCCAGTGTCAGGCCTACTCGCTCACCCCAGTGTCAGGCCTACTCGCTCACCCCAGTGTCAGGCCTACTCGCTCACCCCAGTGTCAGGCCTACTCGCTCACCCCAGTGTCAGGCCTACTCGCTCACCCCAGTGTCAGGCCTACTCGCTCACCCCAGTGTCAGGCCTACTCGCCCCAGTGTCAGGCCCACTCACCCCCAGTGTCAGGCCCACTCACCCCCAGTGTTAGGCCTACTCGCCCCCAGTGTCAGGCCCACTCGCCCCCAGTGTTAGGCCTACTCGCCCCCAGTGTCAGGCCTACTCACCCCAGTGTCAGGCCTACTCACCCCAGTGTCAGGCCTACTCACCCCAGTGTTAGGCCCACTCACCCCAGTGTCAGGCCCACTCACCCCCAGTGTCAGGCCTACTCACCCCCAGTGTTAGGCCTACTCACCCCCCAGTGTCAGGCCCACTCACCCCAGTGTCAGGCCTACTCACCCCCAGTGTTAGGCCTACTCTTGGCCATGTTCTGTTATAATCTCCACCCGGCACAGCCAGAAGAGGACTGGCCACCCCACATAGCCTGGTTCCTCTCTAGGTTTCTTCCTAGGTTTTGGCCTTTCTAGGGAGTTTTTCCTAGCCACCGTGCTTCTACACCTGCATTGCTTGCTGTTTGGGGTTTTAGGCTGGGTTTCTGTACAGCACTTTGAGATATCAGCTGATGTAAGAAGGGCTATATAAATACATTTGATTTACTGTGCTATCTGGGATCCTCGGGACGTCCCTAACCCATTGAAGTTGATATTTAAAATGGTTAGGGTTGGAACAGGGTGTATAGGGAACAGGGTGTATAGGGAACAGGGTGTATTGAACTTAGCAGGGAATCAACTAAATGTATTGAACTCAGTAGGGAGTCAACTAAATGTATTGAACTCAGTAGGGAGTCAACTAAATGTATTGAACTCAGTAGGGAGTCAACTAAATGTATTGAACTCAGTAGGGAGTCAACTAAATGTATTGAACTCAGTAGGGAGTCAACTAAATGTATTGAACACAGTAGGGAGTCAACTAAATGTATTGAACTCAGTAGGGAATCAACTAAATGTATTGAACTCAGTAGGGAATCAACTAAATGTATTGAACTCAGTAGGGAATCAACTAAATGTATTGAACTTAGCAGGGAATCAACTAAATGTATTGAACTCAGTAGGGAGTCAACTAAATGTATTGAACTCAGTAGGGAGTCAACTAAATGTATTGAACTCAGTAGGGAGTCAACTAAATGTATTGAACACAGTAGGGAGTCAACTAAATGTATTGAACTCAGTAGGGAATCAACTAAATGTATTGAACTCAGTAGGGAATCAACTAAATGTATTGAACTCAGTAGGGAATCAACTAAATGTATTGAACTTAGCAGGGAATCAACTAAATGTATTGAACTCAGTAGGGAGTCAACTAAATGTATTGAACTCAGTAGGGAGTCAACTAAATGTATTGAACTCAGTAGGGAATCAACTAAATGTATTGAACTTAGCAGGGTCAACTAAATGCATTGAATTTAGGAGTTTAGGGGTTAGGATTTAGGGGTTAGGATTTAGGATACAGGATTTAGGGGTTAGGGTTTAGGCGTTAGGGGTTAGGGTTTAGGATTTAGCGGTTAGGGTTTAGGATTTAGCGGTTAGGGTTTAGCGGTTAGGGTTTAGCGGTTAGGGTTTAGCGGTTAGGGTTTAGCGGTTAGGGTTTAGGATTTAGAGGTTAGGATTCAGAGGTTAGGATTTAGAGGTTAGGATTTAGAGGTTAGGATTTAGGGTATGGACATCCCAAGGATCCCAGATAGCACTAATCGTTGATTAAACAGTGTTGCTCTGTAGCACACTGAGGAGGTTGATGACATCACTACAATCACACATAACTAGTCCTGTAACAGACTACTACTACTACTACTGACTAGGTTATGGGCCCATTCCCTTCTAAACATGTTGATAATTGAGAATAACTGAACATCTCCTCTATAAATTCACATCCATTTCCTGGTTCGTGTCGGGTCTTCCTGTCCGTTGCTGTTTCCGCCCCAAAAACTGATAATCCACAGAAAACAACACAGATAATTTCATTAACCAAAAAACAGGGACTGGAAACTGTGTCCTAATCTAGATCAGTATTTACCCTGCTCTGCCCAGCGGTCCAGAGGGAAGGAAACCAGAAATACTGTGTCCCAAATGACTCCCTATTCCCTATAGAGTAGACTACTTAGAGCCCTAACAGCCCTTGTCAAGTGTAGTGCACTATATAGGGAGCCGGTTGGGAGGAACCCAGACATAGTGGAGAAACAAAAGCTACCCAGAGGAATCTGTTGTTTATTCTGGGGGACAATGAGAACATTTACCCTTCTAGTTTCTACTGCCTCTCTCATAATGTCTACTGGGATAGTTCCAACACTACTGCCTCTCTCATAATGTCTACTGGGATAGTTCCAACACTACTGCCTCTCTCATAATGTCTACTGGGATAGTTCCAACACTACTGCCTCTCTCATAATGTCTACTGGGATAGTTCCAACACTACTGCCTCTCTCATAATGTCTACTGGGATAGTTCCAACACTACTGCCTCGCTCATAATGTCTCCTGGGATAGTTCCAACACTACTGCCTCTCTCATAATGTCTACTGGGATAGTTCCAACACTACTGCCTCTCTCATAATGTCTACTGGGATAGTTCCAACACTACTGCCTCTCTCAGTCAAACTCATGGACTAACTGTGGAATGGGGACACTACTGCTCAGTCAGACTAATGGACTAACTGTGGAATGGGGACACTACCGCTCAGTCAAACTAATGGACTAACTGTGGAATGGGGACACTACTGCTCAGTCAGACTAATGGACTAACTGTGGAATGGGGACACTACTGCTCAGTCAAACTAATGGACTAACTGTGGAATGGGGACACTACTGCTCAGTCAAACTAATGGACTAACTGTGGAATGGGGACACTACTGCTCAGTCAAACTAATGGACTAACTGTGGAATGGGGAAGGATATTTTTATGATCCTCCTTCCAGGAAAAGCCATTGGAAGGAGAACACAGTCAGCTGTGGTCACAAAAACAAAGACCTGTTGATATTCTAGGTACTTTCCAGCTGCGTGGTTTTCCTTGAAGTGGTGTGACGGAATGTTGAGCGGATGACCTCCCAGTCCTTGGCTTGGCAGAGAGGAGGATGAAGGCAGAGAGGAGGATGAAGGCGGAGAGGAGGATGAAGGCAGAGAGGAGGATGAAGGCAGAGAGGAGGATGAAGGCAGAGAGGAGGTAGAAGGCAGAGAGGAGGATGAAGGCAGAGAGGAGGATGAAGGCAGAGAGGAGGTAGAAGGGAGAGAGGAGGATGAAGGGAGAGAGGAGGATGAAGGCAGAGAGGAGGTAGAAGGCAGAGAGGAGGTAGAAGGCAGAGAGGAGGTAGAAGGCAGAGAGGAGGTAGAAGGCAGAGAGGAGGTTGAAGGCAGAGAGGAGGTTGAAGGGAGAGAGGAGGTTGAAGGGAGAGAGAAGGTAGAAGGGAGAGAGAAGGTAGAAGGGAGAGAGAAGGTAGAAGGGAGAGAGGAGGTAGAAGGGAGAGAGGTGGCACTAAGACTGACTCAGAGCAGAGGGAAGGTGAGCCCTGCCCAGATATGTGAATTTCCAGCTCCCCTCCTCCTCTCCCTCCTCAAGCCCCTCCAGATACAATTATGAGCTGGGCCTCTTATCAGCAAGATGACCCGTCCTCCTCCTCCACATCCCTCTCCTCCTTCTTCTAAGATTGCATACAAAGCTATTTTTAGAACGGGCAACGTGTAACCTAACATGTGGTTGGGAGGAAACTAAGCCTGTTTGTGTTTGGGTCCCCTGACTGAATCATATCCTCTGTTCTGAGACCAGTCAGTAGGAGGGGGGAGGGGGGGGGGGGGGACAGATCTTAGCTACATGATCAATGATAGCCTGAGTGTTTGTGGGCAGTGTCATGGTGAGAGATTGGTCACTCTTCTGTCAGATCTAGGGCATTGATAACTTCCAGTACTCTTTAGAGAGAACATCACTGACCCAGTACGCTTTAGAGAGAACATCTAACACCACTGACCCAGTACACTTTAGAGAGAACATCTAAAACCACTGACCCAGTACGCTTTAGAGAGAACATCTAACACCACTGACCCAGTACGCTTTAGAGAACATCTAACACCACTGACCCAGTACTCTTTAGAGAGAACACCACTGACCCAGTACTCTTTAGAGAGAACACCACTGACCCAGTACTCTTTAGAGAGAACACCACTGACCCAGTACGCTTTAGAGAGAACATCTAAAACCACTAACCCAGTACCCTTTAGAGAGAACATCTAACACCACTGACCCAGTACGCTTTAGAGAGAACACCACTGACCCAGTACTCTTTAGAGAGAACATCTGAAACCACTGACCCAGTACTCTTTAGAGAGAACATCTAAAACCACTGACCCAGTACGCTTTAGAGAGGACATCTAAAACCACTGACCCAGTACGCTTTAGAGAGAACACCACTGACCCAGTACTCTTTAGAGAGAACACCACTGACCCAGTATGCTTTAGAGAGAACACCACTGACCCAGTACGCTTTAGAGAGAACACCACTGACCCAGTATGCTTTAGAGAGAACACCACTGACCCAGTATGCTTTAGAGAGAACACCACTGACCCAGTATGCTTTAGAGAGAACACCACTGACCCAGTATGCTTTAGAGAGAACACCACTGACCCAGTATACTTTAGAGAGAACACCACTGACCCAGTACTCTTTAGAGAGAACACCACTGACCCAGTACTCTTTAGAGAGAACACCACTGACCCAGTACTCTTTAGAGAGAACATCTAAAACCACTGACCCAGTACGCTTTAGAGAGAACATCTAACACCACTGACCCAGTACTCTTTAGAGAACATCTAACACCACTGACCCAGTACTCTTTAGAGAGAACACCACTGACCCAGTACGCTTTAGAGAGAACACCACTGACCCAGTATACTTTAGAGAGAACACCACTGACCCAGTACTCTTTAGAGAGAACACCACTGACCCAGTACTCTTTAGAGAGAACACCACTGACCCAGTACTCTTTAGAGAGAAAATCTAAAACCACTGACCCAGTACCCTTTAGAGAGAACATCTAACACCACTGACCCAGTACGCTTTAGAGAGAACACCACTGACCCAGTACTCTTTAGAGAGGACATCTAAAACCACTGACCCAGTACGCTTTAGAGAGAACACCACTGACCCAGTACTCTTTAGAGAGAACACCACTGACCCAGTACTCTTTACAGAGAACACCACTGACCCAGTACTCTTTACAGAGAACACCACTGACCCAGTACTCTTTAGAGAGAACATCTAAAACCACTGACCCAGTACGCTTTAGAGAGAACACCACTGACCCAGTACTCTTTAGAGAGAACACCACTGACCCAGTATGCTTTAGAGAGAACACCACTGACCCAGTACGCTTTAGAGAGAACACCACTGACCCAGTATGCTTTAGAGAGAACACCACTGACCCAGTACGCTTTAGAGAGAACACCACTGACCCAGTACGCTTTAGAGAGAACACCACTGACCCAGTACTCTTTAGAGAGAACACCACTGACCCAGTACACTTTAGAGAGAACATCACTGACCCAGTACACTTTAGAGAGAACACCACTGACCCAGTACTCTTTAGAGAGAACATCACTGACCCAGTACGCTTTAGAGAACATCTAACACCACTGACCCAGTACACTTTAGAGAGAACACCACTGACCCAGTACGCTTTAGAGAGAACACCACTGACCCAGTACGCTTTAGAGAGAACACCACTGACCCAGTACTCTTTAGAGAGAACACCACTGACCCAGTACGCTTTAGAGAGAACACCACTGACCCAGTACGCTTTAGAGAGAACACCACTGACCCAGTACGCTTTAGAGAGAACACCACTGACCCAGTACGCTTTAGAGAGAACACCACTGACCCAGTACGCTTTAGAGAGAACACCACTGACCCAGTACGCTTTAGAGAGAACACCACTGACCCAGTACTCTTTAGAGAGAACACCACTGACCCAGTAGACTTTAGAGAGAACACCACTGACCCAGTACTCTTTAGAGAGAACACCACTGACCCAGTACTCTTTAGAGAGAACACCACTGACCCAGTACTCTTTAGAGAGAACATCTAAAACCACTGACCCAGTACGCTTTAGAGAGAACATCTAACACCACTGACCCAGTACTCTTTAGAGAACATCTAACACCACTGACCCAGTACTCTTTAGAGAGAACACCACTGACCCAGTACGCTTTAGAGAGAACACCACTGACCCAGTATACTTTAGAGAGAACACCACTGACCCAGTACTCTTTAGAGAGAACACCACTGACCCAGTACTCTTTAGAGAGAACACCACTGACCCAGTACTCTTTAGAGAGAAAATCTAAAACCACTGACCCAGTACCCTTTAGAGAGAACATCTAACACCACTGACCCAGTACGCTTTAGAGAGAACACCACTGACCCAGTACTCTTTAGAGAGAACATCTAAAACCACTGACCCAGTACGCTTTAGAGAGAACACCACTGACCCAGTACTCTTTAGAGAGGACATCTAAAACCACTGACCCAGTACGCTTTAGAGAGAACACCACTGACCCAGTACTCTTTAGAGAGAACACCACTGACCCAGTACTCTTTAGAGAGAACACCACTGACCCAGTACTCTTTACAGAGAACACCACTGACCCAGTACTCTTTAGAGAGAACATCTAAAACCACTGACCCAGTACGCTTTAGAGAGAACACCACTGACCCAGGACTCTTTAGAGAGAACACCACTGACCCAGTATGCTTTAGAGAGAACACCACTGACCCAGTACGCTTTAGAGAGAACACCACTGACCCAGTATGCTTTAGAGAGAACACCACTGACCCAGTACGCTTTAGAGAGAACACCACTGACCCAGTACGCTTTAGAGAGAACACCACTGACCCAGTACTCTTTAGAGAGAACACCACTGACCCAGTACTCTTTAGAGAGAACACCACTGACCCAGTACGCTTTAGAGAGAACACCACTGACCCAGTACGCTTTAGAGAGAACACCACTGACCCAGTACGCTTTAGAGAGAACACCACTGACCCAGTACGCTTTAGAGAGAACACCACTGACCCAGTACGCTTTAGAGAGAACACCACTGACCCAGTACTCTTTAGAGAGAACACCACTGACCCAGTAGACTTTAGAGAGAACACCACTGACCCAGTACTCTTTAGAGAGAACACCACTGACCCAGTAGACTTTAGAGAGAACACCACTGACCCAGTACGCTTTAGAGAGAACACCACTGACCCAGTACGCTTTAGAGAGAACACCACTGACCCAGTACGCTTTAGAACACCACTGACCCAGTACGCTTTAGAGAGAACACCACTGACCCAGTACGCTTTAGAGAGAACACCACTGACCCAGTACGCTTTAGAGAGAACACCACTGACCCAGTACGCTTTAAAGAGAACACCACTGACCCAGTACGCTTTAGAGAGAACACCACTGACCCAGTACGCTTTAGAGAGAACACCACTGACCCAGTACGCTTTAGAGAGAACACCACTGACCCAGTACTCTTTAGAGAGAACACCACTGACCCAGTAGACTTTAGAGAGAACACCACTGACCCAGTACGCTTTAGAGAGAACACCACTGACCCAGTACGCTTTAGAGAGAACACCACTGACCCAGTACGCTTTAGAGAGAACACCACTGACCCAGTACGCTTTAGAGAGAACACCACTGACCCAGTACGCTTTAAAGAGAACACCACTGACCCAGTACGCTTTAGAGAGAACACCACTGACCCAGTACGCTTTAGAGAACACCACTGACCCAGTACTCTTTAGAGAGAACACCACTGACCCAGTACGCTTTAGAGAGAACACCACTGATCCAGTACTCTTTAGAGAGAACACCACTGACCCAGTATGCTTTAGAGAGAACACCACTGACCCAGTACTCTTTAGAGAGAACACCACTGACCCAGTACGCTTTAGAGAGAACACCACTGACCCAGTACGCTTTAGAGAGAACACCACTGACCCAGTACGCTTTAGAGAGAACACCACTGACCCAGTACTCTTTAGAGAGAACACCACTGACCCAGTACTCTTTAGAGAGAACACCACTGACCCAGTATGCTTTAGAGAGAACACCACTGACCCAGTACTCTTTAGAGAGAACACCACTGACCCAGTACTCTTTAGAGAGAACACCACTGACCCAGTAGACTTTAGAGAGAACACCACTGACCCAGTACGCTTTAGAGAGAACACCACTGACCCAGTATGCTTTAGAGAGAACACCACTGACCCAGTACTCTTTAGAGAGAACACCACTGACCCAGTACTCTTTAGAGAGAACACCACTGACCCAGTACGCTTTAGAGAGAACACCACTGACCCAGTACTCTTTAGAGAGAACACCACTGACCCAGTACTCTTTAGAGAGAACACCACTGACCCAGTACTCTTTAGAGAGAACACCACTGACCCAGTATGCTTTAGAGAGAACACCACTGACCCAGTACGCTTTAGAGAGAACACCACTGACCCAGTACTCTTTAGAGAGAACACCACTGACCCAGTACTCTTTAGAGAGAACACCACTGACCCAGTACTCTTTAGAGAGAACACCACTGACCCAGTACGCTTTAGAGAGAACACCACTGACCCAGTACGCTTTAGAGAGAACACCACTGACCCAGTATGCTTTAGAGAGAACACCACTGACCCAGTACGCTTTAGAGAGAACACCACTGACCCAGTACTCTTTAGAGAGAACACCACTGACCCAGTACGCTTTAGAGAGAACACCACTGACCCAGTACTCTTTAGAGAGAACACCACTGACCCAGTACTCTTTAGAGAGAACACCACTGACCCAGTACGCTTTAGAGAGAACACCACTGACCCAGTACGCTTTAGAGAGAACACCACTGACCCAGTACTCTTTAGAGAGAACACCACTGACCGAGGACGCTTTAGAGAGAACACCACTGACCCAGTATGCTTTAGAGAGAACACCACTGACCCAGTATGCTTTAGAGAGAACACCACTGACCCAGTACTCTTTAGAGAGAACACCACTGACCCAGTACTCTTTAGAGAGAACACCACTGACCCAGTACTCTTTAGAGAGAACACCACTGACCCAGTACTCTTTAGAGAGAACACCACTGACCCAGTACTCTTTAGAGAGAACACCACTGACCCAGTACGCTTTAGAGAGAACACCACTGACCCAGTATGCTTTAGAGAGAACACCACTGACCCAGTATGCTTTAGAGAGAACACCACTGACCCAGTATGCTTTAGAGAGAACACCACTGACCCAGTACTCTTTAGAGAGAAAACCACTGACCCAGTACTCTTTAGAGAGAACACCACTGACCCAGTACGCTTTAGAGAGAACACCACTGACCCAGTATGCTTTAGAGAGAACACCACTGACCTAGTACGCTTTAGAGAGAACACCACTGACCCAGTACGCTTTAGAGAGAACACCACTGACCCAGTACTCTTTAGAGAGAACACCACTGACCCAGTACGCTTTAGAGAGAACACCACTGACCCAGTACTCTTTAGAGAGAACACCACTGACCCAGTACTCTTTTGAGAGAAAACCACTGACCCAGTACTCTTTAGAGAGAACACCACTGACCCAGTATGCTTTAGAGAGAACACCACTGACCCAGTATGCTTTAGAGAGAACACCACTGACCCAGTACTCTTTAGAGAGAAAACCACTGACCCAGTACTCTTTAGAGAGAACACCACTGACCCAGTACGCTTTAGAGAGAACACCACTGACCCAGTACTCTTTAGAGAGAACACCACTGACCCAGTACACTTTAGAGAGAACACCACTGACCCAGTACTCTTTAGAGAGAACACCACTGACCCAGTACTCTTTAGAGAGAACACCACTGACCCAGTACTCTTTAGAGAGAACACCACTGACCCAGTACTCTTTAGAGAGAACATCACTGACCCAGTACGCTTTAGAGAGAACATCACTGACCCAGTATGCTTTAGAGAGAACACCACTGACCCAGTACGCTTTAGAGAGAACACCACTGACCCAGTACTCTTTAGAGAGAACACCACTGACCCAGTACGCTTTAGAGGAAGAGAAGGGAGAAAGACCATGTACATTTCATTTGTTTCATGGATAGGATGAATAGTGTTACAATCTCACTTATTAAATAGTAGTGTGTGTGTGTGTGTGTCTCACCTATTATATAGTTGTGTGTGTGTGTGTGTGTGTGTGTGTGTGTCTCACCTATTATATAGTTGTGTGTGTGTGTGTGTGTCTCACCTATTATATAGTTGTGTGTGTGTGTGTGTGTGTGTGTCTCGCCTATTTCAGCCAGCTGCTCCAGATCAGTAGATGAGATCATCGCTGTTTTCACTTTCAACTTCCACTGTCAACACTGAAAACACAGATTACGTTATTATGTAAACACTGGCTCTGAACCACTGTTCACCCTGTCCCGTTACCACTAGCTCTGAAACCCTGTCTCGTTACCACTAGCTCTGAAACCCTGTCCCGTTACCACTAGCTCTGAAACCCTGTCCCGTTACCACTAGCTCTGAACCCCTGTCTCGTTACCACTAGCTCTGAAACCCTGTCTCGTTACCACTAGCTCTGAAACCCTGTCTCGTTACCACTAGCTCTGAAACCCTGTCCCGTTACCACTAGCTCTGAAACCCTGTCTCGTTACCACTAGCTCTGAAACCCTGTCCCGTTACCACTAGCTCTGAAACCCTGTCCCGTTACCACTAGCTCTGAAACCCTGTCTCGTTACCACTAGCTCTGAAACCCTGTCTCGTTACCACTAGCTCTGAAACCCTGTCCCGTTACCACTAGCTCTGAAACCCTGTCCCGTTACCACTAGCTCTGAAACCCTGTCCCGTTACCACTAGCTCTGAAACCCTGTCTCGTTACCACCAGCTCTGAAACCCTGTCTCGTTACCACCAGCTCTGAAACCCTGTCTCGTTACCACTAGCTCTGAAACACTGTAGACCCTGTCTCATTACCAGTTAACACATTAGTGATGCTATATTGTACCTTTTCTGAAGTACAGACCAATAGAACACCTGGTTGATGGAAACAATTTGCTTGTGTGAAATTAAGAATATGGCCAGGAGGGGAATTCAGTTTTCCATAACAATTACAATAATCATTAATACCAAAGCAGAACAATTAACGCATACTGATAACCAATGAAAACAATGTTATTTTATCAAGGAAGACTGGGAGAAGGCCATTTCATTTTCTAAATCATTCCATTTATTAACCTGCACATATCACCCCTCCATAGACCTTGGCAGCCACCATACATATAGCAGGATATCTCTCCAGGAATAGGGTTGGAGTTAAAACCTACAGGAGGGTCTCTCTCCAGGAACAGGGTTGAGGAGCCCTGCCCTATAGGGGGATATCTCTCCAGGAAGAGGATTGAGGAGCCCTGCCCTATAGCAGGGTATCTCTCCAGGAACAGGGATGAGGAGCCCTGCCCTATAGCAGGGTATCTCTCCAGGAACAGGGTTGAGGAGCCATGCCCTATAGCAGGGTATCTCTCCAGGAACAGGGTTGAGGAGCCCTGCCCTACAGGAGGGTATCTCTCCAGGAACAGGGTTGAGGAGCCCTGCCCTACAGGAGGGTATCTCTCCAGGAACAGGGTTGAGGAGCCCTGCCCTATAGGAGGGTATCTCTCCAGGAACAGGGTTGAGGAGCCCTGCCCTATAGGAGGGTATCTCTCCAGGAACAGGGTTGAGGAGCCCTGCCCTATAGGAGGGTATCTCTCCAGGAGGGTCTCTCTCCAGGAACAGAGGTTGGAGTTAAAACCTACAGGAGGGTGTCTCTCCGGGAACAGGGTTGGAGTTAAAACCTGCATTTATTTGCAATAGCTTTAAAACTAATGTTCATTTCAAGTGCAATTTGTTCTATAGGAAATTAGACAATGTTTACATAACACTGTACAACTGTTACCATCTTAAATTGTATGCATTTTAAAGTAGTTACAAGGCACAACGGTAATGTATTTATAAGTCTCTAATTTAACAGCAGAGAGGCCCCTTTTCCAATCATTTTCTATGTTGGCTTTGTTTGAAGTCCTTCGTTGTCATCCGCAGCTAAATGGAACCATCTCTGTGACAAACAGCCAATTAGTTATTGATTTATACCGCTTTAAAATGGCATTTTATAGTCAAAACTGGAATTTCTACTCAGAACAAAAAAAAGTTGTAAAAGTATGCTAGACATTTATCAAATAAATCATATCTAGGTTGATGATTCTGTGACTAAAGGAGAATTAGTTATTGATTTTTACATTTTTAAATGAAATGGCTTTTCGGCGAATGTCTGATGAATGTGTGAATAGAAAACTTTACTTCGGTGCAAAAGTCTTCCAATGTTTTCTCATAACACAGAAAACTAACTACACGTGACCTAAGCAGCACACGCAGATCATATTTTACCTCTGCTACTGTTCTTTCAGTTTAGTTTAACACCCCCAGTCTACTACAGGTTGTTAATCATTTAGAAAACTAGACGGGTCCAGGACTCGAACTGAAGCGTCCTTTAGTAAATCCGGTCAAACGGACGAGACGACGGAAAGGCTTCACGCCGGCGTGAAAGGACGGCAACATTCCGCGCGATTGATTCTCAACTCACCTGGACACAATTCCTTGATAGCTGATAAAATAACGTTCGTTTGAGTTAGACTGTTTTATAACTTCTTTTGACCGAAACACAACATGAACAATGACATGATCCTACTACGAACAATGAAATATGAACATTACCATGTGTAGAAACGTTCCCGTAGTGGTTTGAATAAGAGACCATTTACGCTCAGGTGCCTCTGGCACAAAACTTCCTCAACTCCATGCTGACAGGGTACTGCGCATGCTCAAACAGAGTCGTCCTGCGGCATTCAATCAAATCAGTAGTCCGACATGAAGAAAAAAAATGTAGGAATTAAAATAGTAAGAAAACGAAAGTAAGTCCTCTGTCATATCCTTCTTCTCCCCTGATTACAAGGAAGTGAATGTGTAAAAGACAGAACATATTTCAATCTATACTTAGGGAACAAGAAGTGGTCATTTAGATGGCTATCTGAAATCTCCATGTGTTGCAGTTATGTGCTGTCTCAAGGGACAACTTGCTCAGCATGACTTCAGGTTTCCTGAATGGTTATATTTGTGCTAAAGGAGTTTGGTGATGAAAGCAGGAAGTGTTCTGTGACTAAATGATGAGTAGGCCCTCAATAGGCTGCACTCCAGTGTATTGGTTATATTTGTACTAAAGGAGTTTGGTGATGAAAGCAGGAAGTGTTCTGTGACTAATGATGAGTAGGCCCTCAATAGGCTGCACTCCAGTGCATTTCATGACATTTTCTTTTCATTTTTTTCTCTATTGTGTTATTGACTGTACGTCTGTTTATGTGTAACTCTGTGTTGTTGTTTGTGTCACACTGCTTTGCTTTATCTTGGCCAGGTCGCAGTTGTCAATGAGAACCTGTTCTCAACTGGCCTACCTGGTTAAATAAAGGTGTTCTCAACTGGTCTACCTGGTTAAATAAAGGTGTTCTCAACTGGTCTACCTGGTTAAATAAAGGTGTTCTCAACTGGTCTACCTGGTTAAATAAAGGTGTTCTCAACTGGCCTACCTGGTTAAATAAAGGTGTTCTCAACTGGCCTACCTGGTTAAATAAAGGTGAAATAAATGAATACAAATGACATGATGATCACTCAAGGAGATGGAGCCTCATTCAGCATATACCATTAATTGCCCTGTAGCCTATAGATACATACTGGTCCTGTAGCTGGTCCTGTAGCCTATAGATACATACTGGTCCTGTAGTCTATAGATACATACTGGCCCTGTAGCCTATAGATACATACTGGTCCTGTAGCTGGTCCTGTAGCCTATAGAAACATACTGGTCCTGTAGCCTATAGATACATACTGGTCCTGTAGTCTATAGAAACATACTGGTCCTGTAGCCTATATATACATACTGGTCCTGTAGTCTATAGATACATACTGGTCCTGTAGTCTATAGATACATACTGGTCCTGTAGCCTATATATACATACTGGTCCTGTAGTCTATAGATACATACTGGTCCTGTAGTCTATAGAAACATACTGGTCCTGTAGCCTATAGATACATACTGGTCCTGTAGTCTATAGATACATACTGGTCCTGTAGCTGGTCCTGTAGCCTATAGAAACATACTGGTCCTGTAGCCTATAGATATATACTGGTCCTGTAGCCTATAGATACATACTGGTCCTGTAACCTATAGAACATACTGGTCCTGTAGCCTATAGAAACATACTGGTCCTGTAGCCTATAGATACATACTGGTCCTGTAGCCTATAGAAACATACTGGTCCTGTAGTCTATAGATACATACTGGTCCTGTAGTCTATAGAAACATACTGGTCCTGTAGTCTATAGATACATACTGGTCCTGTAGCCTATATTAACATACTGGTCCTGTAGCCTATAGAAACATACTGGTCCTGTAGCCTATAGATACATACTGGTCCTGTAGTCTATAGATACATACTGGTCCTGTAGCTGGTCCTGTAGCCTATATTAACATACTGGTCCTGTAGTCTATATATACATACTGGTCCTGTAGTCTATAGATACATACTGGTCCTGTAGCTGGTCCTGTAGTCTATAGATACATACTGGTCCTGTAGTCTATAGATACATACTGGTCCTGTAGTCTATAGAAACATACTGGTCCTGTAGCCTATATATACATACTGGTCCTGTAGCCTATATATACATACTGGTCCTGTAGTCTATAGATACATACTGGTCCTGTAGTCTATAGAAACATACTGGTCCTGTAGCCTATAGAACATACTGGTCCTGTAGCCTATAGAAACATACTGGTCCTGTAGCCTATAGATACATACTGGTCCTGTAGCCTATAGATACATACTGGTCCTGTAGCTGGTCCTGTAGCCTATAGATACATACTGGTCCTGTAGTCTATAGATACATACTGGTCCTGTAGCTGGTCCTGTAGCCTATAGATACATACTGGTCCTGTAGTCTATAGATACATACTGGCCCTGTAGCCTATAGATACATACTGGTCCTGTAGCTGGTCCTGTAGCCTATAGAAACATACTGGTCCTGTAGCCTATAGAAACATACTGGTCCTGTAGCCTATAGAAACATACTGGTCCTGTAGCCTATAGATACATACTGGTCCTGTAGTCTATAGATACATACTGGTCCTGTAGCCTATAGAAACATACTGGTCCTGTAGCCTATATATACATACTGGTCCTGTAGTCTATAGATACATACTGGTCCTGTAGCTGGTCCTGTAGCCTATAGAAACATACTGGTCCTGTAGCCTATAGATATATACTGGTCCTGTAGCCTATAGATACATACTGGTCCTGTAGCCTATAGAACATACTGGTCCTGTAGCCTATAGAAACATACTGGTCCTGTAGCCTATAGATACATACTGGTCCTGTAGCCTATAGAAACATACTGGTCCTGTAGTCTATAGATACATACTGGTCCTGTAGTCTATAGAAACATACTGGTCCTGTAGTCTATAGATACATACTGGTCCTGTAGCCTATATTAACATACTGGTCCTGTAGCCTATAGAAACATACTGGTCCTGTAGCCTATAGATACATACTGGTCCTGTAGTCTATAGATACATACTGGTCCTGTAGCTGGTCCTGTAGCCTATATTAACATACTGGTCCTGTAGTCTATATATACATACTGGTCCTGTAGTCTATAGATACATACTGGTCCTGTAGCTGGTCCTGTAGTCTATAGATACATACTGGTCCTGTAGTCTATAGATACATACTGGTCCTGTAGTCTATAGAAACATACTGGTCCTGTAGCCTATATATACATACTGGTCCTGTAGCCTATATATACATACTGGTCCTGTAGTCTATAGATACATACTGGTCCTGTAGTCTATAGAAACATACTGGTCCTGTAGCCTATAGAACATACTGGTCCTGTAGCCTATAGAAACATACTGGTCCTGTAGCCTATAGATACATACTGGTCCTGTAGCCTATAGATACATACTGGTCCTGTAGCTGGTCCTGTAGCCTATAGATACATACTGGTCCTGTAGTCTATAGATACATACTGGTCCTGTAGCTGGTCCTGTAGCCTATAGATACATACTGGTCCTGTAGTCTATAGATACATACTGGCCCTGTAGCCTATAGATACATACTGGTCCTGTAGCTGGTCCTGTAGCCTATAGAAACATACTGGTCCTGTAGCCTATAGAAACATACTGGTCCTGTAGCCTATAGAAACATACTGGTCCTGTAGCCTATAGATACATACTGGTCCTGTAGTCTATAGATACATACTGGTCCTGTAGCCTATAGAAACATACTGGTCCTGTAGCCTATATATACATACTGGTCCTGTAGTCTATAGATACATACTGGTCCTGTAGTCTATAGAAACATACTGATCCTGTAGCATATAGATACATACTGGTCCTGTGGCTGGTCCTGTAGCCTATAGAAACATACTGGTCCTGTAGCCTATAGATACATACTGGTCCTGTAGCCTATAGATACATACTGGTCCTGTAGCCTATAGAACATACTGGTCCTGTAGCCTATATATACATACTGGTCCTGTAGTCTATAGATACATACTGGTCCTGTAGTCTATATAAACATACTGGTCCTGTAGCCTATAGATACATACTGGTCCTGTAGTCTATAGATACATACTGGTCCTGTAGCCTATAGAAACATACTGGTCCTGTAGCCTATAGATACATACTGGTCCTGTAGCCTATATAAACATACTGGTCCTGTAGCCTATAGATACATACTGGTCCTGTAGTCTATAGAAACATACTGGTCCTGTAGTCAATAGATACATACTGGTCCTGTAGTCTATAGATACATACTGGTCCTGTAGTCTATAGATACATACTGGTCCTGTAGTCTATAGATACATACTGGTCCTGTAGCCTATAGAACATACTGGTCCTGTAGCCTATAGATACATACTGGTCCTGTAGCTGGTCCTGTAGCCTATAGATACATACTGGTCCTGTAGTCTATAGATACATACTGGTCCTGTAGCTGGTCCTGTAGCCTATAGATACATACTGGTCCTGTAGTCTATAGATACATACTGGCCCTGTAGCCTATAGATACATACTGGTCCTGTAGCTGGTCCTGTAGCCTATAGAAACATACTGGTCCTGTAGCCTATAGAAACATACTGGTCCTGTAGCCTATAGAAACATACTGGTCCTGTAGCCTATAGATACATACTGGTCCTGTAGTCTATAGATACATACTGGTCCTGTAGCCTATAGAAACATACTGGTCCTGTAGCCTATATATACATACTGGTCCTGTAGTCTATAGATACATACTGGTCCTGTAGTCTATAGAAACATACTGATCCTGTAGCATATAGATACATACTGGTCCTGTGGCTGGTCCTGTAGCCTATAGAAACATACTGGTCCTGTAGCCTATAGATACATACTGGTCCTGTAGCCTATAGATACATACTGGTCCTGTAGCCTATAGAACATACTGGTCCTGTAGCCTATATATACATACTGGTCCTGTAGTCTATAGATACATACTGGTCCTGTAGCCTATAGAAACATACTGGTCCTGTAGCCTATAGAAACATACTGGTCCTGTAGTCTATAGATACATACTGGTCCTGTAGCCTATAGAAACATACTGGTCCTGTAGCCTATAGATACATACTGGTCCTGTAGCCTATAGAAACATACTGGTCCTGTAGCCTATAGATACATACTGGTCCTGTAGTCTATAGAAACATACTGGTCCTGTAGTCAATAGATACATACTGGTCCTGTAGTCTATAGATACATACTGGTCCTGTAGTCTATAGATACATACTGGTCCTGTAGTCTATAGATACATACTGGTCCTGTAGCCTATAGAACATACTGGTCCTGTAGCCTATAGAAACATACTGGTCCTGTAGCCTATAGATACATACTGGTCCTGTAGTCTATAGAAACATACTGGTCCTGTAGTCAATAGATACATACTGGTCCTGTAGTCTATAGATACATACTGGTCCTGTGGCTGGTCCTGTAGCCTATAGAAACATACTGGTCCTGTAGCCTATAGATACATACTGGTCCTGTAGCCTATAGATACATACTGGTCCTGTAGCCTATAGAACATACTGGTCCTGTAGCCTATAGAAACATACTGGTCCTGTAGCCTATAGATACATACTGGTCCTGTAGTCTATAGAAACATACTGGTCCTGTAGTCAATAGATACATACTGGTCCTGTAGTCTATAGATACATACTGGTCCTGTAGTCTATAGATACATACTGGTCCTGTAGTCTATAGAAACATACTGGTCCTGTAGCCTATATTAACATACTGGTCCTGTAGCCTATAGAAACATACTGGTCCTGTAGCCTATAGATACATACTGGTCCTGTAGTCTATAGATACATACTGGTCCTGTAGCTGGTCCTGTAGCCTATATTAACATACTGGTCCTGTAGTCTATATATACATACTGGTCCTGTAGTCTATAGATACATACTGGTCCTGTAGCTGGTCCTGTAGTCTATAGATACATACTGGTCCTGTAGTCTATAGATACATACTGGTCCTGTAGCCTATAGAAACATACTGGTCCTGTAGCCTATATATACATACTGGTCCTGTAGCCTATATATACATACTGGTCCTGTAGTCTATAGATACATACTGGTCCTGTAGTCTATAGAAACATACTGGTCCTGTAGCCTATAGAACATACTGGTCCTGTAGCCTATAGAAACATACTGGTCCTGTAGCCTATAGATACATACTGGTCCTGTAGCCTATAGATACATACTGGTCCTGTAGCTGGTCCTGTAGCCTATAGATACATACTGGTCCTGTAGTCTATAGATACATACTGGTCCTGTAGCTGGTCCTGTAGCCTATAGATACATACTGGTTCTGTAGCCTATAGAAACATACTGGTCCTGTAGCCTATAGATACATACTGGTCCTGTAGCCTATAGAAACATACTGGTCCTGTAGTCTATATATACATACTGGTCCTGTAGCCTATAGATACATACTGGTCCTGTAGCCTATAGATACATACTGGTCCTGTAGCCTATAGATACATACTGGTCCTGTAGCCTATAGATACATACTGGTCCTGTAGCCTATAGAAACATACTGGTCCTGTAGCCTATAGAAACATACTGGTCCTGTAGTCTATAGATACATACTGGTCCTGTAGCCTATAGAAACATACTGGTCCTGTAGCCTATATATACATACTGGTCCTGTAGCCTATAGAACATACTGGTCCTGTAGCCTATAGAAACATACTGGTCCTGTAGCCTATAGAAACATGCTGGTCCTGTAGCTGGTCCTGTAGCCTATAGAAACATACTGGTCCTGTAGTCTATAGAAACATACTGGTCCTGTAGCCTATAGAAACATACTGGTCCTGTAGCTGGTCCTGTAGCCTATAGATACATACTGGTCCTGTAGCCTATAGAAACATACTGGTCCTGTAGTCTATAGAAACATACTGGTCCTGTCGCCTATAGAACATACTGGTCCTGTAGCCTATAGAAACATACTGGTCCTGTAGCCTATAGATACATACTGGTCCTGTCGTCTATAGAAACATACTGGTCCTGTAGCCTATAGAACATACTGGTCCTGTAGTCTATAGAACATACTGGTCCTGTAGCCTATAGATACATACTGGTCCTGTAGCTGGTCCTGTAGTCTATAGAAACATACTGGTCCTGTAGTCTATAGATACATACTGGTCCTGTAGTCTATAGATACATACTGGTCCTGTAGCCTATAGATACATACTGGTCCTGTAGCCTATAGATACATACTGGTCCTGTAGTCTATAGATACATACTGGTCCTGTAGCTGGTCCTGTAGTCTATAGAACATACTGGTCCTGTAGCCTATAGATACATACTGGTCCTGTAGCTGGTCCTGCAGCCTATAGAACATACTGGTCCTGTAGCCTATAGATACATACTGGTCCTGTAGCCTATAGAAACATACTGGTCCTGTAGCCTATAGATACATACTGGTCCTGTAGCTGGTCCTGTAGCCTATAGAACATACTGGTCCTGTAGCCTATAGATACATACTGGTCCTGTAGCCTATAGAAACATACTGGTCCTGTAGTCTATAGATACATACTGGTCCTGTAGCCTATAGATACATACTGGTCCTGTAGCTGGTCCTGCAGCCTATAGAACATACTGGTCCTGTAGCCTATAGATACATACTGGTCCTGTAGCCTATAGAAACATACTGGTCCTGTAGCCTATAGATACATACTGGTCCTGTAGCTGGTCCTGTAGCCTATAGAACATACTGGTCCTGTAGCCTATAGATACATACTGGTCCTGTAGCCTATAGATACATACTGGTCCTGTAGTCTATAGAAACATACTGGTCCTGTAGTCTATAGATACATACTGGTCCTGTAGCCTGTAGAATCATACTGGTCCTGTAGCCTATAGAACCATACTGGTCCTGTAGTCTATATATACATACTGGTCCTGTAGCCTATAGATACATACTGGTCCTGTAGCCTATATATACATACTGGTCCTGTAGTCTATAGATACATACTGGTCCTGTAGCCTATAGAAACATACTGGACCTGTAGCCTACAGAAACATACTGGTCCTGTAGCCTATAGATACATACTGGTCCTGTAGCCTATAGATACATACTGGTCCTGTAGTCTATAGATACATACTGGTCCTGTAGCCTATAGAAACATACTGGTCCTGTAGCCTATAGATAGATACTGGTCCTGTAGCCTATAGAAACATACTGGTCCTGTAGCCTATATAAACATACTGGTCCTGTAGCCTATATATACATACTGGTCCTGTAGCCTATATAAACATACTGGTCCTGTAGTCTATAGATACATACTGGTCCTGTAGCCTATAGAAACATACTGGTCCTGTAGCTGGTCCTGTAGCCTATAGAAACATACTGGTCCTGTAGCCTATAGAAACATACTGGTCCTTTAGTCTATAGATACATACTGGTCATGTAGCCTATAGAAACATACTGGTCCTGTAGCCTATAGAAACATACTGGTCCTGTAGTCTATAGAACATACTGGTCCTGTAGCCTATAGATACATACTGGTCCTGTAGCCTATAGAAACATACTGGTCCTGTAGTCTATAGATACATACTGGTCCTGTAGTCTATAGAAACATACTGGTCCTGTAGCCTATGGATACATACTGGTCCTGTAGCCTATAGATACATGCTGGTCCAGTAGCCTATAGATACATACTGGTCCTGTAGCCTATAGATACATACTGGTCCTGTAGCCTATAGATACATACTGGTCCTGTAGCCTATAGATACATACTGGTCCTGTAGCCTATAGATACATACTGGTCCTGTAGCCTATAGATACATACTGGTCCTGTAGTCTATAGATACATACTGGTCCTGTAGCCTATAGATACATACTGGTCCTGTAGCTGGTCCTGTAGCCTATAGAACATACTGGTCCTGTAGCCTATAGATACATACTGGTCCTGTAGCCTATAGAAACATACTGGTCCTGTAGTCTATAGATACATACTGGTCCTGTAGCCTATAGATACATACTGGTCCTGTAGCTGGTCCTGCAGCCTATAGAACATACTGGTCCTGTAGCCTATAGATACATACTGGTCCTGTAGCCTATAGAAACATACTGGTCCTGTAGCCTATAGATACATACTGGTCCTGTAGCTGGTCCTGTAGCCTATAGAACATACTGGTCCTGTAGCCTATAGATACATACTGGTCCTGTAGCCTATAGATACATACTGGTCCTGTAGTCTATAGAAACATACTGGTCCTGTAGTCTATAGATACATACTGGTCCTGTAGCCTATATATACATACTGGTCCTGTAGCCTATATATACATACTGGTCCTGTAGTCTATAGATACATACTGGTCCTGTAGCCTATAGATACATACTGGTCCTGTAGTCTATAGAAACATACTGGTCCTGTGGTCTATAGATACATGCTGGTCCTGTAGCCTATATATACATACTGGTCCTGTAGCCTATATATACATACTGGTCCTGTAGTCTATAGATACATACTGGTCCTGTAGCCTATAGATACATACTGGTCCTGTAGCCTATATATACATACTGGTCCTGTAGCCTATAGATACATACTGGTCCTGTAGCCTATATATACATACTGGTCCTGTAGTCTATAGAAACATACTGGTCCTGTGGTCTATAGATACATGCTGGTCCTGTAGCCTATATATACATACTGGTCCTGTAGCCTATATATACATACTGGTCCTGTAGTCTATAGATACATACTGGTCCTGTAGCCTATAGAAACATACTGGTCCTGTAGTCTATATATACATACTGGTCCTGTAGCCTATAGATACATACTGGTCCTGTAGCCTATATATACATACTGGTCCTGTAGTCTATAGATACATACTGGTCCTGTAGCCTATAGAAACATACTGGTCCTGTAGCCTATAGATACATACTGGTCCTGTAGCCTATAGATACATACTGGTCCTGTAGTCTATAGATACATACTGGTCCTGTAGCCTATAGAAACATACTGGTCCTGTAGCCTATAGATACATACTGGTCCTGTAGCCTATAGAAACATACTGGTCCTGTAGCCTATATATACATACTGGTCCTGTAGCCTATATATACATACTGGTCCTGTAGCCTATATAAACATACTGGTCCTGTAGTCTATAGATACATACTGGTCCTGTAGCCTATAGAAACATACTGGTCCTGTAGCTGGTCCTGTAGCCTATAGAAACATACTGGTCCTGTAGCCTATAGAAACATACTGGTCCTTTAGTCTATAGATACATACTGGTCATGTAGCCTATAGAAACATACTGGTCCTGTAGCCTATAGAAACATACTGGTCCTGTAGCCTATAGAACATACTGGTCCTGTAGCCTATAGATACATACTGGTCCTGTAGCCTATAGAAACATACTGGTCCTGTAGTCTATAGATACATACTGGTCCTGTAGTCTATAGAAACATACTGGTCCTGTAGCCTATAGATACATACTGGTCCTGTAGCCTATAGATACATACTGGTCCTGTAGCCTATAGATACATACTGGTCCTGTAGCCTATAGATACATACTGGTCCTGTAGCCTATAGATACATACTGGTCCTGTAGCCTATAGATACATACTGGTCCTGTAGCCTATAGATACATACTGGTCCTGTAGCCTATAGATACATACTGGTCCTGTAGTCTATAGATACATACTGGTCCTGTAGCCTATAGATACATACTGGTCCTGTAGCCTATATATACATACTGGTCCTGTAGCCTATAGATACATACTGGTCCTGTAGCCTATAGATACATACTGGTCCTGTAGCCTATAGATACATACTGGTCCTGTAGCCTATAGAAACATACTGGTCCTGTAGCCTATAGAACATACTGGTCCTGTAGCCTATAGAAACATACTGGTCCTGTAGCCTATAGAAACATACTGGTCCTGTAGTCTATAGATACATACTGGTCCTGTAGCCTACAGAAACATACTGGTCCTGTAGCCTATATATACATACTGGTCCTGTAGCCTATAGAACATACTGGTCCTGTAGCCTATAGAAACATACTGGTCCTGTAGCCTATAGAAACATACTGGTCCTGTAGATGGTCCTGTAGCCTATAGAAACATACTGGTCCTGTAGTCTATAGAAACATACTGGTCCTGTAGCCTATAGAAACATACTGGTCCTGTAGCTGGTCCTGTAGCCTATAGATACATACTGGTCCTGTAGCCTATAGAAACATACTGGTCCTGTAGTCTATAGAAACATACTGGTCCTGTAGCCTATAGAACATACTGGTCCTGTAGCCTATAGAAACATACTGGTCCTGTAGCCTATAGATACATACTGGTCCTGTCGTCTATAGAAACATACTGGTCCTGTAGCCTATAGAACATACTGGTCCTGTAGTCTATAGAACATACTGGTCCTGTAGCCTATAGACACATACTGGTCCTGTAGCTGGTCCTGTAGTCTATAGAAACATACTGGTCCTGTAGTCTATAGATACATACTGGTCCTGTAGTCTATAGATACATACTGGTCCTGTAGCCTATAGATACATACTGGTCCTGTAGCCTATAGATACATACTGGTCCTGTAGCCTATAGATACATACTGGTCCTGTAGTCTATAGATACATACTGGTCCTGTAGCTGGTCCTGTAGTCTATAGAACATACTGGTCCTGTAGCCTATAGATACATACTGGTCCTGTAGCTGGTCCTGTAGCCTATAGAACATACTGGTCCTGTAGCCTATAGATACATACTGGTCCTGTAGCCTATAGAAACATACTGGTCCTGTAGCCTATAGATACATACTGGTCCTGTAGCTGGTCCTGTAGCCTATAGAACATACTGGTCCTGTAGCCTATAGATACATACTGGTCCTGTAGTCTATAGATACATACTGGTCCTGTAGTCTATAGAACATACTGGTCATGTAGCCTATAGATACATACTGGTCCTGTAGTCTATAGATACATACTGGTCCTGTAGCTGGTCCTGTAGCCTATATATACATACTGGTCCTGTAGCCTATAGAAACATACTGGTCCTGTAGCCTATATATACATACTGGTCCTGTAGCCTATAGAACATACTGGTCCTGTAGCTGGTCCTGTAGCCTATAGAAACATACTGGTCCTGTAGTCTATAGATACATACTGGTCCTGTAGTCTATAGAACATACTGGTCCTGTAGTCTATAGGACATACTGGTCCTGTAGCCTATATAAACATACTGGTCCTGTAGCCTATATATACATACTGGTCCTGTAGTCTATAGAAACATACTGGTCCTGTAGTCTATAGAACATACTGGTCCTGTAGTCTATAGGACATACTGGTCCTGTAGCCTATAGAAACATACTGGTCCTGTAGTCTATAGATACATACTGGTCCTGTAGCCTATAGAAACATACTGGTCCTGTAGTCTATAGATACATACTGGTCCTGTAGCCTATAGAACATACTGGTCCTGTAGCTGGTCCTGTAGCCTATAGAAACATACTGGTCCTGTAGTCTATAGATACATACTGGTCCTGTAGTCTATAGAACATACTGGTCCTGTGGTCTATAGAACATACTGGTCCTGTAGTCTATAGAACATACTGGTCCTGTAGCCTATAGATACATACTGGTCCTGTAGCCTATAGAAACATACTGGTCCTGTAGTCTATAGATACATACTGGTCCTGTAGTCTATAGAACATACTGGTCCTGTAGCCTATAGAAACATACTGGTCCTGTAGTCTATAGATACATACTGGTCCTGTAGCCTATAGAACATACTGGTCCTGTAGCTGGTCCTGTAGCCTATAGAAACATACTGGTCCTGTAGCCTATAGATACATACTGGTCCTGTAGCCTATAGAACATACTGGTCCTGTAGCTGGTCCTGTAGTCTATAGATACATACTGGTCCTGTAGCCTATAGAACATACTGGTCCTGTAGCTGGTCCTGTAGCCTGTAGAAACATACTGGTCCTGTAGCCTATAGATACATACTGGTCCTGTAGCCTATAGAAACATACTGGTCCTGTAGCCTATAGATACATACTGGTCCTGTAGCCTATAGAAACATACTGGTCCTGTAGCCTATAGAAACATACTGGTCCTGTAGCCTATAGATACATACTGGTCCTGTAGCCTATAGAACATACTGGTCCTGTAGCCTATAGATACATACTGGTCCTGTAGCCTATATATACATACTGGTCCTGTAGTCTATAGAAACATACTGGTCCTGTAGCTGGTCCTGTAGCCGGTCCTGTAGCCTATAGATACATACTGGTCCTGTAGCCTATAGAAACATACTGGTCCTGTAGCCTATAGATACATACTGGTCCTGTAGCCTATAGATACATACTGGTCCTCTAGCTGGTCCTGTAGCCTATAGATACATACTGGTCCTGTAGCCTATAGAAATATACTGGTCCTGTAGTCTATATATACATACTGGTCCTGTAGTCTATAGAAATATACTGGTCCTGTAGTCTATATATACATACTGGTCCTGTAGCCTATATATACATACTGGTCCTGTAGTCTATATAAATATACTGGTCCTGTAGTCTATATATACATACTGGTCCTGTAGTCTATAGAAATATACTGGTCCTGTAGTCTATAGATACATACTGGTCCTGTAGCTGGTCCTGTAGTCTATATATACATACTGGTCCTGAAGTCTATAGAAATATACTGGTCCTGTAGTCTATATATACATACTGGTCCTGTAGTCTATATATACATACTGGTCCTGTAGCCTATAGAAACATACTGGTCCTGTAGCTGGTCCTGTAGCCGGTCCTGTAGCCTATAGATACATACTGGTCCTGTAGCTGGTCCTGTAGTCTATATATACATACTGGTCCTGTAGTCTATAGAAATATACTGGTCCTGTCGTCTATATATACATACTGGTCCTGTAGCCTATAGATACATACTGGTCCTGTAGCCTATAGAAATATACTGGTCCTGTAGTCTATATATACATACTGGTCCTGTAGTCTATAGAAATATACTGGTCCTGTAGTCTATATATACATACTGGTCCTGTAGCCTATATATACATACTGGTCCTGTAGTCTATATAAATATACTGGTCCTGTAGTCTATATATACATACTGGTCCTGTAGTCTATAGAAATATACTGGTCCTGTAGTCTATAGATACATACTGGTCCTGTAGCTGGTCCTGTAGTCTATATATACATACTGGTCCTGTAGTCTATAGAAATATACTGGTCCTGTAGTCTATATATACATACTGGTCCTGTAGTCTATATATACATACTGGTCCTGTAGCCTATAGAAACATACTGGTCCTGTAGCTGGTCCTGTAGCCGGTCCTGTAGCCTATAGATACATACTGGTCCTGTAGCTGGTCCTGTAGTCTATATATACATACTGGTCCTGTAGTCTATAGAAATATACTGGTCCTGTCGTCTATATATACATACTGGTCCTGTAGCCTATAGATACATACTGGTCCTGTAGCCGGTCCTGTAGCCTATAGATACATACTGGTCCTGTAGCCTATAGATACATACTGGTCCTGTAGTCTATAGAAATATACTGGTCCTGTAGTCTATATATACATACTGGTCCTGTAGTCTATAGAAATATACTGGTCCTGCAGTCTATATATACATACTGGTCCTGTAGCCTATAGATACATACTGGTCCTGTAGCCGGTCCTGTAGCCTATAGATACATACTGGTCCTGTAGCCTATAGATACATACTGGTCCTGTAGTCTATAGAAATATACTGGTCCTGTAGCCTATATATACATACTGGTCCTGTAGTCTATAGAAATATACTGGTCCTGTAGTCTATATATACATACTGGTCCTGTAGTCTATAGAAATATACTGGTCCTGTAGTCTATATATACATACTGGTCCTGTAGCCTATAGATACATACTGGTCCTGTAGCCGGTCCTGTAGCCTATAGATACATACTGGTCCTGTAGCCTATAGATACATACTGGTCCTGTAGCCGGTCCTGTAGCCTATATATACATACTGGTCCTGTAGTCTATAGAAATATACTGGTCCTGTAGTCTATATATACATACTGGTCCTGTAGTCTATAGAAACATACTGGTCCTGTAGTCTATAGAAATATACTGGTCCTGTAGCCTATAGAAACATACTGGTCCTGTAGCCTATAGAAACATACTGGTCCTGTAGTCTATAGATACATACTGGTCCTGTAGTCTATAGATACATACTGGTCCTGTAGCCTATATATACATACTGGTCCTGTAGTTTATAGAAACATACTGGTCCTGTAGCCTATAGATACATACTGGTCCTGTAGCCTATAGAAACATACTGGTCCTGTAGCCTATAGAAACATACTGGTCCTGTAGCCTATAGAAACATACTGGTCCTGTAGCCTATAGAAACATACTGGTCCTGTAGCCTATAGATACATACCGGTCATGTAGCCTATAGAAACATACTGGTCCTGTAGCCTATATATACATACTGGTCATGTAGTCTATAGAAACATACTGGTCCTGTAGCCTATAGATACATACTGGTCCTGTAGCCTATAGAAACATACTGGTCCTGTAGCCTATAGATACATACTGGTCCTGTAGTCTATAGAAACATACTGGTCCTGTAGCCTATAGATACATACTGGTCCTGTAGTCTATAGAAACATACTGGTCCTGTAGCCTATAGATACATACTGGTCCTGTAGTCTATAGATACATACTGGTCCTGTAGTCTATAGATACATACTGGTCATGTAGCCTATATATACATACTGGTCCTGTAGCCTATAGAAACATACTGGTCCTGTAGCCTATAGATACATACTGGTCCTGTAGCCTATAGATACATACTGGTCCTGTAGCCTATAGAAACATACTGGTCCTGTAGTCTATATATACATACTGGTCCTGTAGTCTATAGAAACCTACTGGTCCTGTAGCCTATAGAAACATACTGGTCCTGTAGTCTATATATACTATATATACATACTGGTCCTGTAGCCTATAGATACATACTGGTCCTGTAGCCTATAGATACATACTGGTCCTGTAGCCTATAGATACATACTGGTCCTGTAGCTGGTCCTGTAGCCTATAGATACATACTGGTCTGTAGCTGGTCCTGTAGCCTATAGATACATACTGGTCCTGTAGCCTATAGATACATACTGGTCCTGTAGTCTATAGATACATACTGGTCCTGTAGCCTATAGAAACATACTGGTCCTGTAGCCTATAGATACATACTGGTCCTGTAGTCTATAGATACATACTGGTCCTGTAGTCTATAGATACATACTGGTCCTGTAGCCTATAGATACATACTGGTCCTGTAGTCTATTTAAACATACTGGTCCTGTAGCCTATAGATACATACTGGTCCTGTAGTCTATAGATACATACTGGTCCTGTAGTCTATAGATACATACTGGTCCTGTAGTCTATATATACATACTGGTCCTGTAGTCTATAGATACATACTGACTATGTTCTCCGCTGTATAGGATCAATACCATACCTCTACCTCTGTTCTCTGTTGTATAGGATCAATACCATACCTCTACCTCTGTTCTCTGTTGAATAGGATCAATACCATTACTCTACCTCTGTTCTCCATTGTATAGGATCAATACCATACCTCTACCTCTGTTCTCTGTTGTATAGGATCAATACCATACCTCTACCTCTGTTCTCCATTGTATAGGATCAATACCATACCTCTACCTCTGTTCTCTGTTGTATAGGATCAATACCATACCTCTACCTCTGTTCTCCATTGTTTAGGATCAATAACATTACTCTACCTCTGTTCTCCATTGTATAGGATCAATACCATACCTTTACCTCTGTTCTCCATTATATAGGATCAATACAGTGAGCAGTGAGACGTTCTTCAGGTCAGACAGACAGTCTGGCCTGTCTCCCCCTATCACCCAGCAGTAAGACAGTCTGGCCTGTCTCCCCCTATCACCCATCAGTGAGAAAGTCTGGCATGTCTCCCCCTATCACCCAGCAGTGAGACAGTCTGGCCTGTCTCCCCCTATCACCCAGCAGTGAGACAGTCTGGCCTGTCTCCCCCTATCACCCAGCAGTGAGACAGTCTGGCATGTCTCCCCCTATCACCCAGAAGTGAGACAGTCTGGCCTGTCTCCCCTTATCACCCAGCAGTGAGACAGTCTGGCCTGTCTCCCCCTATCACCCAGCAGTGAGACAGTCTGGCCTGTCTCCCCCTATCACCCAGCAGTGAGACAGTCTGGCATGTCTCCCCCTATCACCCAGCAGTGAGACAGTCTGGCCTGTCACCCCCTATCACCCAGCAGTGAGACTGTCTTCAGATCAGACAGACAGTCTGGCCTGTCTCCCCCTATCACCCAGCAGTGAGACTGTCTTCAGATCAGACAGACAGTCTGGCCTGTCTCCCCTGTCTCCTGTGTATCCTCTCAGACTGCTGGTAATTGGCCAGATTGTCCTCTGCTTCCAACCTTCTGCTTCTTTAAATACCAGCCTCCTGTGCATCCATCTCAACCCTTTTAATATCCTTGTCTTTCCCTGTGCTGTGATGGACAGGTGACTGACATCTCTCTGAAAAACTGTGTGTGTGTGTGTGTGTGTGTGTGTGTGTGTGTGTGTGTGTGTGTGTGTGTGTGTGTGTGTGTGTGTGTGTGTGTGTGTGTGTGTGTGTGTGTGTGTGCCGTGATGGACAGCTGACTGATGTGTGTCAGACTGACATCCCACATCTGTCTGCCCCTTATCCGCTATCGGCCCTGGTTAAAAGAAGTGTACTATATAGGGAATAGGGTTCTGGTTAAAAGAAGTGTACTATATAGGGAATAGGGCTCTGGTCTAAATTAGTGCACTATATAGGGAATAGGGCCCTGGTCTAAAGTAATGTACTATATAGGGAATAGGGCTCTGGTCTATGTATTGCACTATATAGGGAATAGGGCCCTGGTCTAAAGTAATGTACTATATAGGGAATATGACTCTGGTCTAAAGTAGTGTACTATATAGGGAATAGGGTTCTGGTTAAAAGAAGTGTACTACATAGGGAATAGGGCTCTGGTCTAAAGTAGTGTACTATATAGGGAATAGGATGCAGGGTTGACCTACCTGGAGGTCAGTCAGAGAGGACAGACAGACATGAGCTATCATAGTAGAGACCCCTACTGTTAAACCTTCATCAGACACTTCTGATAACCATTGTAGTGTAGTAGAGACCCCTAAAACCTTCATCAGACACTTCTGATAACCAATGTAGTGTAGTAGAGACCCCTAAACCCTTCATCAGACACTTCTGATAACCATTGTAGTGTAGTAGAGACCCCTAAAACCTTCATCAGACACTTCTGATAACCAATGTAGTGTAGTAGATAGAGACCCCTAAAACCTTCATCAGACACTTCTGATAACCATTGTAGTGTAGTAGAGACCCCTAAAACCTTCATCAGACACTTCTGATAACCAATGTAGTGTAGTAGATAGAGACCCCTAAAACCTTCATCAGACACTTCTGATAACCATTGTAGTGTAGTAGAGACCCCTAAAACCTTCATCAGACACTTCTGATAACCAATGTAGTGTAGTAGATAGAGACCCCTAAAACCTTCATCAGACACTTCTGATAACCATTGTAGTGTAGTAGAGACCCCTAAAACCTTCATCAGACACTTCTGATAACCAATGTAGTGTAGTAGAGACCCCTAAAACCTTCATCAGACACTTCTGATAACCATTGTAGTGTAGTAGAGACCCCTAAAACCTTCATCAGACACTTCTGATAACCATTGTAGTGTAGTAGAGACCCCTAAAACCTTCATCAGACACTTCTGATAACCAATGTAGTGTAGTAGAGACCCCTAAAACCTTCATCAGACACTTCTGATAACCATTGTAGTGTAGTAGAGACCCCTAAAACCTTCATCAGACACTTCTGATAACCATTGTAGTGTAGTAGAGACCCCTAAAACCTTCATCAGACACTTCTGATAACCAATGTAGTGTAGTAGATAGAGACCCCTAAAACCTTCATCAGATACTTCTGATAACCATTGTAGTGTAGTAGAGACCCCTAAAACCTTCATCAGACACTTCTGATAACCATTGTAGTGTAGTAGAGACCCCTAAAACCTTCATCAGACACTTCTGATAACCATTGTAGTGTAGTAGAGACCCCTAAAACCTTCATCAGACACTTCTGATAACCAATGTAGTGTAGTAGATAGAGACCCCTAAAACCTTCATCAGATACTTCTGATAACCAATGTAGTGTAGTAGAGACCCCTAAAACCTTCATCAGACACTTCTGATAACCATTGTAGTGTAGTAGATAGAGACCCCTAAACCCTTCATCAGACACTTCTGATAACCATCGTCTAGTCGTCTGGCCGTTCTCTGTCCTCTTCAGGATACCGTCGTCTGGCCGTTCTCTGTCCTCTTCAGGATACCGTCGTCTGGCCGTTCTCTGTCCTCTTCAGGATACCGTCGTCTGGCCGTTCTCTGTCCTCTTCAGGATACCGTCGTCTGGCGGTTCTCTGTCCTCTTCAGGATACCGTCGTCTGGCCGCTCTCTGTCCTCTTCAGGATACCGTCGTCTGGCCGCTCTCTGTCCTCTTCAGGATACCGTCGTCTGGCCGTTCTCTGTCCTCTTCAGGATACCGTCGTCTGGCGGTTCTCTGTCCTCTTCAGGATACCGTCGTCTGGCCGCTCTCTGTCCTCTTCAGGATACCGTCGTCTGGCCGCTCTCTGTCCTCTTCAGGATACCGTCGTCTGGCCGCTCTCTGTCCTCTTCAGGATACCGTCGTCTGGCCGCTCTCTGTCCTCTTCAGGATACCGTCGTCTGGCCGCTCTCTGTCCTCTTCAGGATACCGTCGTCTGGCCGCTCTCTGTCCTCTTCAGGATACCGTCGTCTGGCCGCTCTCTGTCCTCTTCAGGATACCGTCGTCTGGCCGCTCTCTGTCCTCTTCAGGATACCGTCGTCTGGCCGCTCTCTGTCCTCTTCAGGATACCGTCGTCTGGCCGCTCTCTGTCCTCTTCAGGATACCGTCGTCTGGCCGCTCTCTGTCCTCTTCAGAATACTTCATGACAGGAATACGTTGAACAGCATGACATTCTGATGCTCCTCAGAGCTGGCTGGGGTAAAAATGTAGAGAAAGCCTGACACCTGGTGGCACGATGAGGAACAGCACAGTGCTCAGTAGTGGGTTTGAATGGCTGGCTCCCTATTGGTTTTCCATCTAGCCTGGGGACTGTTCTCCAAAACCATCAGCACTAGCTCAACACAAACACCCATGACACCTCATACCAGTCACGCCAAACTATAATTCTCGCTACCCCCCCCCCCCCCCCCCCCCCCCCCCCCCCCCCCTTCCACACTCTCTGATTGGTACTGAGCTCCTGAGGATGCAGTGACATCAGAGACCTGCTCCACATGACTGTCCGCTGACCAATCACAGCACAGCAAGACGCAGAGCTCTAAGCCCATTGACAACGCCTGCTTCGTGCCGACACACACCTGCACCATGGCTAAGCTCCCCCTTCTGATGTCTGGAGACATCCAGCTGAAACAGAGCGTGTGTTTGATTCAGCCCTGGCTTAAAGCAGAACGGGGGGGAGAGAGAGAGAGAGATAGATAGACAGAGACAGAGAGAGAGAGAGAGAGAGAGAGAGAGAGAGAGAGATAGACAGAGACAGAGAGAGAGAGAGAGAGAGAGAGAGAGAGAGAGAGAGAGAGAGAGAGAGAGAGAGAGAGAGAGAGAGAGAGAGAGAGGGAGAGACAGAGAGAGAGGGAGAGAGAGTGAGAGAGAGAGACAGACACACACAGAGAGAGAGAGAGAGACAGAGAGAGACAGAGAGAGACAGAGAGAGAGGTAGAAAGAGAGGGAGAGAGAGAGAGACAGACACAGAGAGAGATAGGGAGAGGAGGGAGAGAGAGAGAGACGGTACAACCAGCACCTTCCAGAATGTGTCTTTGTGTCTGACTCCCGATTCTGACTCCCGATCCTCTCAATAAGCCAGAAATGAATATGCATGAGTTGCTATCAAACTCTGTGTCAAACGGCTGCAGCTTCTAATGGCTCCAACTGCGTCCCAAATGGTGCCCTGTTCCCTTTACCCATAGGGCTCAGGTTGAGAGTAGTGCACTATGTAGGGAATAGGGTGCCATTTTGGATGCATTCGTGCTGTGGAGCTGCAAGGCTGAGTACTGAGCAGCACGGCGCCCTGGAGGGCAGGATTTAACCACAAACAAACACATTATGATATAAACATGCAAGACTGCTGCCTTGTTCACATCAACGGGGAGACGTTACAGAGAGACAGGAGATTTGTCTTTTATCTGCTCTGATCATCTGGACTACAGCAGCACAGGCTGGGAAGGGAGAGAGAGGGTTGGATTAAAGAGAGAGAGGGAGAGAGAGGGTTGGATTAAAGAGAGAGAGGGTTGGATTAAAGAGAGAGAGGGAGAGAGAGGGTTGGATTAAAGAGAAGAAGAGAGAGAGGGTTGGATTAAAGAGAGAGAGGGAAAGAGTGGGTTGGATTAAAGAGAGAGGGTTGGATTAAAGAGAGAGAGGGAGAGAGAGTTGGATTAAAGAGAGAAGGGTTGGATTAAAGAGAGAGAGGGAGAGAGAGGGTTGGATTAAAGAGAGAGAGAGTTGGATTGAAGAGAGAGAGGGTTGGATTAAAGAGAGAGAGGGAGAGAGAGGGTTGGATTAAAGAGAGAGAGGGAGAGAGAGGGTTGGATTAAAGAGAGAGAGGGAGAGAGAGGGTTGGATTAAAGAGAGAGAGAGAGAGAGGGTTGGATAAAAGAGAGAGAGAGAGGGTTGGATAAAAGAGAGAGAGGGAGAGAGGGTTGGATTAAAGAGAGAGAGAGGGTTGGATTAAAGAGAGAGAGAGGGTTGGATTAAAGAGAGAGAGAGGGTTGGATTAAAGAGAGAGAGAGAGGGTTGGATTAAAGAGAGAGAGAGGGTTGGATTAAAGAGAGAGAGGGTTGGATTAAAGAGAGGGAGGGAGAGAGAGGGTTGGATTAAAGAGAAGAAGAGAGAGAGGGTTGGATTAAAGAGAGAGAGGGAAAGAGTGGGTTGGATTAAAGAGAGAGGGTTGGATTAAAGAGAGAGAGGGAGAGAGAGTTGGATTAAAGAGAGAGAGGGTTGGATTAAAGAGAGAGAGGGAGAGAGAGGGTTGGATTAAAGAGAGAGAGAGTTGGATTGAAGAGAGAGAGGGTTGGATTAAAGAGAGAGAGGGAGAGAGAGGGTTGGATTAAAGAGAGAGAGGGAGAGAGAGGGTTGGATTAAAGAGAGAGATGGAGAGAGAGGGTTGGATTAAAGAGAGAGAGAGAGAGAGGGTTGGATAAAAGAGAGAGAGAGAGGGTTGGATAAAAGAGAGAGAGGGAGAGAGGGTTGGATTAAAGAGAGAGAGAGGGTTGGATTAAAGAGAGAGAGAGGGTTGGATTAAAGAGAGAGAGAGGGTTGGATTAAAGAGAGAGAGAGAGGGTTGGATTAAAGAGAGAGAGAGGGTTGGATTAAAGAGAGAGAGAGGGAGAGGGTTGGATTAAAGAGAGAGAGAGGGTTGGATTAAAGATAAAAGAGAGAGAGAGAGAGAGAGAGGGGGTTGGATTAAAGAGAGAGAGAGAGGGTTGGAATAAAGAGAGAGAGAGAGGGTTGGATAAAAGAGAGAGAGGGTTGGATTAAAGAGAGAGAGAGGGTTGGATAAAAGAGAGAGAGAGAGGGTTGGATAAAAGAGAGAGAGGGAGAGAGGGTTGGATTAAAGAGAGAGAGAGGGTTGGATTAAAGAGAGAGAGAGGGTTGGATTAAAGAGAGAGAGAGGGTTGGATTAAAGAGAGAGAGAGAGGGTTGGATTAAAGAGAGAGAGAGGGTTGGATTAAAGAGAGAGAGAGGGAGAGGGTTGGATTAAAGAGAGAGAGAGGGTTGGATTAAAGATAAAAGAGAGAGAGAGAGAGAGAGAGAGAGGGGGTTGGATTAAAGAGAGAGAGAGAGGGTTGGAATAAAGAGAGAGAGAGAGGGTTGGATAAAAGAGAGAGAAGGTTGGATTAAAGAGAGAGAGAGGGTTGGATTAAAGAGAGAGGGAGAGAGAGGGTTGGATTAAAGAGAGAGAGGGTTGGATTAAAGAGAGAGAGGGAGAGAGAGGGTTGGATTAAAGAGAGAGAGGGTTGGATTTAAGAGAGAGAGGGAGAGAGAGGGTTGGATTAAAGAGGGACAGGGAGAGAGAGGGTTGGATTAAAGAGAGAGAGGGTTGGATTAAAGAGAGAGAGGGAGAGAGAGGGTTGGATTAAAGAGAGAGAGGGTTGGATTTAAGAGAGAGAGGGAGAGAGAGGGTTGGATTAAAGAGGGACAGGGAGAGAGAGACTGTAGACAACTGTAGACCTGATTAAACATGACCTCAGTCTGCAGTGTGTAGATGTCTCCTCAGTCTGCATTGTGTAGTTGTCTCCTCAGTCTGCATTGTGTAGTTGTCTCAACTGTAGACCTGATTAAACATTACCTCAGTCTACAGTGTGTAGTTGTCTCAACTATAGACCTGATTACACATGACCTCAGTCTGCAGTGTGTAGTTGTCTCCTCAGTCTACATTGTGTAGTTGTCTCAACTATAGACCTGATTACACATGACCTCAGTCTGCAGTGTGTAGTTGTCTCCTCAGTCTGCAGTGTGTAGTTGTCTCCTCAGTCTGCAGTGTGTAGTTGTCTCCTCAGTCTACATTGTGTAGTTGTCTCAACTATAGACCTGATTAAACATGACCTCAGTCTGCAGTGTGTAGTTGTCTCCTCAGTCTGCAGTGTGTAGTTGTCTCCTCAGTCTGCAGTGTGTAGTTGTCTCAACTATAGACCTGATTAAACATGACCTCAGTCTGGCAGCTGTTGGGTTTATTGATGAACTCCAGTTGATCATTTTAGATTGAATAAGTCTAGGTTGCTTAGTCAGCCCATGTTTAAATATAAACCCAGGCCAGAGGCTGGAGGGACATGGTGCATAGTAGCCTTGCAATGTGAGAGGGTTGGGGTTAGGGTTAGTCAGTGGTTCAGGCCAGTACAGGATTAGAAACAAGCCCCTTCCTGCCTGGTGTCAGCGGTTCAGGCCGGGTACAGGATCAAAAACAGGCCTCTTTCGACAAAAAATCTCTGCTGTCCTTTCAAGACATAAGACGCGCTGTCATAAGCTCTGACTGGGACTGTGAACTCAGTCAGCTAAGAAACAGCTGACCAACTGAAATACATTTGAATAGAACATCAATCCTATTTGAGGCCTGGCTCTGTTCTGGTCTGTCTCTCTCTGACCAGAGGCTCTGTTCTGGTCTGTCTCTCTCTGACCAGAGGCTCTGTTCTGGTCTGTCTCTCTCTGACCAGAGGCTCTGTCCTGGTCTGTCTCTCTCTGACCAGAGGCTCTGTTCTGGTCTGTCTCTCTCTGACCAGAGGCCTGGCTCTGTTCTGTCTCTCTCTGACCAGAGGCTCTGTTCTGGTCTGTCTCTCTCTGACCAGAGGCTCTGTCCTGGTCTGTCTCTCTCTGACAAGAGGCCTGGCTCTGTTCTGGTCTGTCTCTCTCTGACCAGAGGCTCTGTTCTGGTCTGTCTCTCTCTGACCAGAGGCTCTGTCCTGGTCTGTCTCTCTCTGACCAGAGGCTCTGTCCTGGTCTGTCTCTCTCTGACCAGAGGCTCTGTCCTGGTCTGTCTCTCTCTGACCAGAGGCTCTGTTCTGGTCTGTCTCTCTCTGACCAGAGGCTCTGTCCTGGTCTGTTTCTCTCTGACCAGAGGCTCTGTCCTGGTCTGTCTCTCTCTGACCAGAGGCTCTGTCCTGGTCTGTCTCTCTGGCTCAGGTCTAAAGTAGTGCACTATATAGGGAGTAGGGCTCTTGTCTAAAGTAGTGCACTATATAGGGAATAGGGCCCTGGTCTAAAGTAGTGCACTATATAGGGAATAGGGCTCTGGTCTAAAGTAGTGCACTATATAGGGAGTAGGGTCCTTGTCTAAAGTAGTGTACTATATAGGGAATAGGGCTCTGGTCTAAAGTAGTGCACTATATAGGGAATAGGGTCCTATTTGGGACTAACCGTTGTCTGTCTGAGACCTGAGAGAGATTCTCCTCTCTGTCAACACACTGATCCTCTCAAACAGACGGAACAATATGGGAACAAACACACACACACACACACACACACACACACACACACACACACACACACACACACACACACACACACACACACACACACACACACACACACACACACACACACACACACACACACACACACACACACACACACACCACTGGCTGAGAGATTCAGCAAAATGCTCTGGATGAATCAGATCACCAGAACAAATGGAGACGAATCTCTGACTCAGGGAGAGACTGTGTGTGTGTGTGTGTGTGTGTGTGTGTGTGTGTGTGTGTGTGTGTGTGTGTGTGTGTGTGTGTGTGTTTGTGTGTGTGTGTGTGTGTGTGTGTGTCTGTCTGTCTGAGAGATAGTGTATGAAAATCTGTTTATTTTTCTGCAAATTTATGTGGCATTTCAGTTTGTGTGTGTGTGTGTGTGTGTGTGTGTCTGCACATGTGTATTTTGTGGGGGAGGGGGAGAGAGAGTGAGACCTATACAGAAACCCAGCCTAAAACCCCAAACAGCAATGCAGGTGTAGAAGCACGGTGGCTAGGAAAAACTCCCTAGAAAGACCAAAACATAGGAATAAACCTAGAGAGGAACCAGGCTATGTGGGGTGGCCAGTCCTCTTCTGGCTGTGCCGGGTGGAGATTATAAACCTAGAGAGGAACCAGGCTCTGAGGGGTGGCCAGTCCTCTTCTGGCTGTGCCGGGTGGAGATTATAAACCTAGAGAGGAACCAGGCTCTGAGGGGTGGCCAGTCCTCTTCTGGCTGTGCCGGGTGGAGATTATAAACCTAGAGAGGAACCAGGCTCTGAGGGGTGGCCAGTCCTCTTCTGGCTGTGCCGGGTGGAGTTTAGAAACCTAGAGAGGAACCAGGCTCTGAGGGGTGGCCAGTCCTCTTCTGGCTGTGCCGGGTGGAGATTATAAACCTAGAGAGGAACCAGGCTATGAGGGGTGGCCAGTCCTCTTCTGGCTGTGCCGGGTGGAGTTTAGAAACCTAGAGAGGAACCAGGCTCTGAGGGGTGGCCAGTCCTCTTCTGGCTGTGCCGGGTGGAGATTAGAAACCTAGAGAGGAACCAGGCTCTGAGGGGTGGCCAGTCCTCTTCTGGCTGTGCCGGGTGGAGATTATAAACCTAGAGAGGAACCAGGCTCTGAGGGGTGGCCAGTCCTCTTCTGGCTGTGCCGGGTGGAGATTAGAAACCTAGAGAGGAACCAGGCTATGAGGGGTGGCCAGTCCTCTTCTGGCTGTGCCGGGTGGAGTTTAGAAACCTAGAGAGGAACCAGGCTATGAGTGGTGGCCAGTCCTCTTCTGGCTGTGCCGGGTAGAGATTATTACAGAACATGGCCAAGATGTTCAAATGTTCATAGATGACCAGCAAGGTCAAATAATAATCACAGTGGTTGTAGTGCGTGCGATAGGTCAGCACCTCAGGAGTAAATGTCAGTTGGCTTTTCATAGCCGATCATTCAAAGGTCGAGACAGCAGGTGCTGTCCTCTCCTCTTCCTCTTCCTCCCTCTCCTCCTCCTCTTCCTCCCTCTCCTCCTCCTCTCTCCACTCTCCTCTACCTCCCTCTCCTCTTCCTCTTCCTCCCTCTCCTCTTCCTCCCTCTCCTCCTCTTCCTCCCTCTCCTCCTCCTCTCTCCACTCTCCTCTTCCTCCCTCTTCTCTTCCTCTTCCTCCCTCTCCTCTTCCTCTTCCTCCCTCTCCACTCTCCTCTTCCTCCCTCTCCTCCTCCTCCTCTTCCTCCCTCTCCTCCTCCTCTCTCCACTCTCCTCTTCCTCCCTCTTCTCTTCCTCTTCCTCCCTCTCCTCTTCCTCTTCCTCCCTCTCCACTCTCCTCTTCCTCCCTCTCCTCCTCCTCCTCGTCTCTCCTCTCCTCTCCTCTCCTCTCCTCTCCTCTCCTCTCCTCTCCTCTCCCATCATGATTTGTACCGTGTGATTAATACCGATGCTGTGTTTTTCCGGCTCGACGTCATCTGTCTTTTACTCAGAGTACATCTCCACTCGCAGGTTAGGCTTGGCTCGTTGCTACGGCGCTCTGACGGTCTCCTCGCCAACGGAATCCTAATGGTGCGACTGACAGGCGGTTACCATGGTGATAATTAAAGTCGGCAGGCTTTGTGTTTGAGTGAATGGGTGATTGTGAGGGAACAGAGGTGTCTGTAGTTGGCTGGTGGGGACTACAGATATATGTTGCTGCTTGATGGGGTGTTTAACCCTGTACGGATTGAATCTGGGTTACAAGACAGTGTTAGGCCCCCGAGCTAAAGCCTTGTAATTGTAGAATGTTAACTCATCCAACTTCACTGAGATAAAGCCTTGTATTGTAGAATGTTAACTCATCCACCTCACTGAGATAAAGCCTTGTATTTTAGAATGTTAACTCATCCACCTCACTGAGATAAAGCCTTGTATTGTAGAATGTTAACTCATCCACCTCACTGAGATAAAGCCTTGTATTGTAGAATGTTAACTCATCCACTTCACTGAGATAAAGCCTTGTATTTTAGAATGTTAACTCATCCATCTCACTGAGATAAAGCCTTGTATTGTAGAATGTTAACTCATCCATCTCACTGAGATAAAGCCTTGTATTGTAGAATGATAACTCATCCACCTCACTGAGATAAAGCCTTGTATTGTAGAATGTTAACTCATCCACCTCACTGAGATAAAGCCTTGTATTGTAGAATGTTAACTCATCCACCTCACTGAGATAAAGCCTTGTATTGTAGAATGTTAACTCATCCACCTCACTGGGATAAAGCCTTGTATTGTAGAATGTTAACTCATCCACTTCACTGAGATAAAGCCTTGTATTGTAGAATGTTAACTCATCCACCTCACTGAGATAAAGCCTTGTATTGTAGAATGTTAACTCATCCACCTCACTGAGATAAAGCCTTGTATTGTAGAATGTTAACTCATCCACCTCACTGAGATAAAGCCTTGTATTGTAGAATGTTAACTCATCCACTTCACTGAGATAAAGCCTTGTATTGTAGAATGTTAACTCATCCACCTCACTGAGATAAAGCCTTGTATTGTAGAATGTTAACTCATCCACTTCACTGAGACAAAGCCTTGTATTGTAGAATGTTAACTCATCCACCTCACTGAGATAAAGCCTTGTATTGTAGAATGTTAACTCATCCACTTCACTGAGATAAAGCCTTGTATTGTAGAATGTTAACTCATCCACCTCACTGAGATAAAGCCTTGTATTGTAGAATGTTAACTCATCCACTTCACTGAGATAAAGCCTTGTACTGTAGAATGATAACTCATCCATCTCACTGAGATAAAGCCTTGTATTGTAGAATGTTAACTCATCCACCTCACTGAGATAAAGCCTTGTATTGTAGAATGTTAACTCATCCACTTCACTGAGATAAAGCCTTGTATTGTAGAATGATAACTCATCCATCTCACTGAGATAAAGCCTTGTATTGTAGAATGTTAACTCATCCACTTCACTGAGATAAAGGCTTGTATTGTAGAATGTTAACTCATCCACTTCACTGAGATAAAGCCTTGTATTGTAGAATGTTAACTCATCCACCTCACTGAGATAAAGCCTTGTATTGTAGAATGTTAACTCATCCACTTCACTGAGATAAAGCCTTGTATTGTAGAATGTTAACTCATCCACTTCACTGAGATAAAGCCTTGTATTGTAGAATGTTAACTCATCCACTTCACTGAGATAAAGCCTTGTATTGTAGAATGTTAACTCATCCACCTCACTGAGATAAAGCCTTGTATTGTAGAATGTTAACTCATCCACTTCACTGAGATAAAGCCTTGTATTGTAGAATGTTAACTCATCCACTTCACTGAGATAAAGCCTTGTATTGTAGAATGTTAACTCATCCACCTCACTGAGATAAAGCCTTGTATTGTAGAATGATAACTCATCCACCTCACTGAGATAAAGCCTTGTATTGTAGAATGTTAACTCGTCCATTTCACTGAGATAAATCCTTGTATTGTAGAATGTTAACTCATCCACCTCACTGAGATAAAGCCTTGTATTGTAGAATGTTAACTCATCCATTTCACTGAGATAAAGCCTTGTATTGTAGAATGTTAACTCATCCATCTCACTGAGATAAAGCCTTGTATTGTAGAATGTTAACTCATCCTCCTCACTGAGATAAAGCCTTGTATTGTAGAATGTTAACTCATCCACCTCACTGAGATAAAGCCTTGTATTGTAGAATGTTAACTCATCCATCTCACTGAGATAAAGGCTTGTATTGTAGAATGTTAACTCATCCTCCTCACTGAGATAAAGCCTTGTATTGTAGAATGTTAACTCATCCATCTCACTGAGATAAAGCCTTGTATTGTAGAATGTTAACTCATCCACCTCACTGAGATAAAGCCTTGTATTGTAGAATGTTAACTCATCCACCTCACTGAGATAAAGCCTTGTATTGTAGAATGTTAACTCGTCCACCTCACTGAGATAAAGCCTTGTATTGTAGAATGTTAACTCATCCACCTCACTGAGATAAAGCCTTGTATTGTAGAATGTTAACTCATCCACCTCACTGAGATAAAGCCTTGTATTTTAGAATGTTAACTCATCCACCTCACTGAGATAAAGCCTTGTATTGTAGAATGTTAACTCATCCACCTCACTGAGATAAAGCCTTGTATTGTAGAATGTTAACTCATCCACCTCACTGAGATAAAGCCTTGTATTGTAGAATGTTAACTCATCCACCTCACTGAGATAAAGCCTTGTATTGTAGAATGTTAACTCATCCACCTCACTGAGATAAAGCCTTGTATTGTAGAATGTTAACTCATCCACCTCACTGAGATAAAGCCTTGTATTGTAGAATGTTAACTCATCCACCTCACTGAGATAAAGCCTTGTATTGTAGAATGTTAACTCATCCACCTCACTGAGATAAAGCCTTGTATTGTAGAATGTTAACTCATCCACCTCACTGAGATAAAGCCTTGTATTGTAGAATGTTAACTCATCCACCTCACTGAGATAAAGCCTTGTATTGTAGAATGTTAACTCATCCACCTCACTGAGATAAAGCCTTGTATTGTAGAATGTTAACTCATCCACCTCACTGAGATAAAGCCTTGTATTTTAGAATGTTAACTCATCCATTTCACTGAGATAAAGCCTTGTATTGTAGAATGTTAACTCATCCACCTCACTGAGATAAAGCCTTGTATTGTAGAATGTTAACTCATCCACCTCACTGAGATAAAGCCTTGTATTGTAGAATGTTAACTCATCCACCTCACTGAGATAAAGCCTTGTATTGTAGAATGATAACTCATCCATCTCACTGAGATAAAGCCTTGTATTGTAGAATGATAACTCATCCATCTCACTGAGATAAAGCCTTGTATTGTAGAATGATAACTCATCCATCTCACTGAGATAAAGCCTTGTATTGTAGAATGTTTTACTGCAAAGGGAATTAAATCTGAGGACCCTTAACCCTCTACTGTCTATTCTTCCCTGGTCTTAATACATAACCTGCTGTCTATTCTTCCCTGGTCTTAATACATAACCTGCTGTCTATTCTTCCCTGGTCTTAATACATAACCTGCTGTCTATTCTTCCCTGGTCTTAATATATAACCTGCTGTCTATTCTTCCCTGGTCTTAATACATAACCTGCTGTCTATTCTTCCCTGGTCTTAATACATAACCTGCTGTCTATTCTTCCCTGGTCTTAATATATAACCTGCTGTCTATTCTTCCCTGGTCTTAATATATAACCTGCTGCTGTCTATTCTTCCCTGGTCTTAATACATAACCTGCTGTCTATTCTTCCCTGGTCTTACTGCGTATTAAGATAATGGTGTTCAATGGCTCAGAAAGGGTTAAATTTAGGAAAATGTCATGGTAACATCTAGTCCTCTCTACTTCCTGACTCAACTGTACGGGCCTACATGTATAACACGTACTGCCAATGTCCCATTGTTGAGTTCCCAGTGTTTAGGGTCTGTCGTTGAGTTCCCAGTGTTCAGGGTCTGTCGTTGAGTTCCCAGTGTTCAGGGTCTGTCGTTGAGTTCCCAGTGTTCAGGGTCTGTCGTTGAGTTCACAGTGTTCAGGGTCTGTCGTTGAGTTCCCAGTGTTCAGGATCTGTCGTTGAGTTCCCAGTGTTTAGGGTCTGTCGTTGAGTTCCCAGTGTTCAGGATCTGTCGTTGAGTTCCCAGTGTTTAGGGTCTGTCGTTGAGTTCTCAGTGTTCAGCGTCTGTCGTTGAGTTCACAGTGTTTAGGGTCTGTCGTTGAGTTCCCAGTGTTTAGGGTCTGTCGTTGAGTTCCCAGTGTTTAGGGTCTGTCGTTGAGTTCCCAGTGTTTAGGGTCTGTCGTTGAGTTCACAGTGTTCAGCGTCTGTCGTTGAGTTCACAGTGTTCAGCGTCTGTCGTTGAGTTCACAGTGTTTAGGGTCTGTCATTGAGTTCCCAGTGTTTAGGGTCTGTCGTTGAGTTCCCAGTGTTTAGGGTCTGTCGTTGAGTTCACAGTGTTCAGCGTCTGTCGTTGAGTTCACAGTGTTTAGGGTCTGTCATTGAGTTCCCAGTGTTTAGGGTCTGTCATTGAGTTCACAGTGTTCAGGGTCTGTCGTTGAGTTCCCAGTGTTTAGGGTCTGTCGTTGAGTTCCCAGTGTTCAGGGTCTGTCGTTGAGTTCCCAGTGTTTAGGGTCTGTTGTTGAGTTCCCAGTGTTCAGGGTCTGTCGTTGAGTTCACAGTGTTCAGGATCTGTCGTTGAGTTCCCAGTGTTTAGGGTCTGTCGTTGAGTTCACAGTGTTTAGGGTCTGTTGTTGAGTTCCCAGTGTTCAGGGTCTGTCGTTGAGTTCACAGTGTTTGGATCTGTCGTTGAGTTCCCAGTGTTCAGGGTCTGTAGTTGAGTTCCCAGTGTTTAGGGTGGGTCTGTCATTGAGTTCACAGTGTTTAAGGTCTGTCGTTGATTTCCCAGTGTTTAGGGTCTGTGTTTGAGTTCCCAGTGTTTAGGGTCTGTCGTTGAGTTCCCAGTGTTTAGGGTCTGTCGTTGAGTTCCCAGTGTTCAGGGTCTGTCGTTGAGTTCCCAGTGTTCAGGGTCTGTCGTTGAGTTCCCAGTGTTTAGGGTCTGTTGTTGAGTTCCCAGTGTTTAGGGTCTGTTGTTGAGTTCACATTGTTTAGGGTCTGTCGTTGTGTTCACAGTTTTTAGGGTGGGTCTGTCGTTGAGTTCACAGTGTTTAGGGTCTGTCGTTGAGTTCCCAGTGTTTAGGGTCTGTCGTTGAGTTCCCAGTGTTTAGGATCTGTCGTTGAGTTCCTAGTGTTTAGGGTCTGTCATTGAGTTCCCAGTGTTTAGGGTCTGTCGTTGAGTTCACAGAGTTTAAGGTCTGTCGTTGAGTTCACAGTGTTTAGGGTCTGTCGTTGAGTTCCCAGTGTTTAGGGTCTGTCGTTGAGTTCACAGTGTTTAGGGTCTGTTGTTGAGTTCACAGTGTTTAGGGTCTGTGTTTAAGGTCTGTCGTTGAGTTCACAGTGTTTAGGGTCTGTCGTTGAGTTCCCAGTGTTTAGGGTCTGTCGTTGAGTTCACAGTGTTTAGGGTCTGTTGTTGAGTTCACGGTGTTTAGGGTCTGTGTTTAGGGTCTGTCGTTGAGTTCACAGTGTTTAGGGTCTGTCGTTTAGTTCCCAGTGTTTAGGGTCTGTTGTTGAGTTCCCAGTGTTTAGGGTCTGTCGTTGAGTTCACAGTGTTTGGGGTCTGTTGTTGAGTTCCCAGTGTTTAGAGTCTGTCGTTGAGTTCACAGTGTTTAGGGTCTGTCGTTGAGTTCCCAGTGTTTAGGGTCTGTCGTTGAGTTCCCAGTGTTTAGGGTCTGTTGTTGAGTTCACAGTGTTTAGGGTCTGTCATTGAGTTCACATTTTTTAGGGTGGGTCTGTCGTTGAGTTCACAGTGTTTAGGGTCTGTTGTTGAGTTCCCAGTGTTTAGGGTCTGTCGTTGAGTTCACAGTGTTTAGGGTCTGTCGTTGAGTTCCCAGTGTTTAGGGTCTGTCCTTGAGTTCCCAGTGTTTAGGGTCTGTCGTTGAGTTCCCAGTGTTTAGGGTCTGTCGTTGAGTTCCCAGTGTTTAGGGTCTGTCGTTGAGTTCCCAGTGTTTAGGGTCTGTCGTTGAGTTCACAGTGTTTAGGGTCTGTCGTTGAGTTCCCAGTGTTTAGGGTCTGTTGTTGAGTTCCCAGTGTTTAGGGGCAGTGTTTAGGGTCTGTCGTTGAGTTCCCAGCGTTTAGGGTCTGTCGTTGAGTTCACAGTGTTTAGGGTCTGTTGTTGAGGTCACAGCGTTTAGGCTCTGTCGTTGAGTTCCCAGTGTTTAGGGTCTGTTGTTGAGTTCCCAGTGTTTAGGGGCAGTGTTTAGGGTCTGTCGTTGAGTTCCCAGCGTTTAGGGCCTGTCGTTGAGTTCACAGTGTTTAGGGTCTGTTGTTGAGTTCACAGTGTTTAAGGTCTGTCGTTGAGTTCCTAGCGTTTAGGGTCTGTCGTTGAGTTCACAGTGTTTAGGGTCTGTTGTTGAGTTCAGTGTTTAGGGTCTGTGTTTAGGGTCTGTTGTTGAGTTCCCAGTGTTTAGGGTCTGTCGTTGAGTTCCCAGTGTTTAGGGTCTGTCGTTGAGTTCCCAGTGTTTAGGGTCTGTCGTTGAGTTCCCAGTGTTTAGGGTCTGTCGTTGAGTTCACAGTGTTTAGGGTCTGTTGTTGAGTTCCCAGTGTTTAGGGTATGTCGTTGAGTTCACAGTGTTTAGGGTCTGTTGTTGAGTTCCCAGTGTTTAGGGTCTGTCGTTGAGGGTCTGTCGTTAAGTTCCCAGTGTTCAGGGTCTGTCGTTGAGTTCCCAGTGTTTAGGGTCTGTCGTTGACTTCACAGTGTTTAGGGTCTGTTGTTGAGTTCACAGTGTTTAGGGTCTGTCGTTGAGTTCACAGTGTTTAGGGTCTGTTGTTGAGTTCACAGTGTTTAGGGTCTGTCGTTGAGTTCCCAGTGTTTAGGGTCTGTCGTTGAGTTCCCAGTGTTTAGGGTCTGTCGTTGAGTTCCCAGTGTTTAGGGTCTGTCGTTGACTTCACAGTGATTAGGGTCTGTTGTTGAGTTCCCAGTGTTTAGGGTCTGTTGTTGAGTTCCCATTGTTTAGGGTCTGTTGTTGACTTCACAGTGTTTAGGGTCTGTTGTTGAGTTCCCAGTGTTTAGGGTCTGTCGTTGACTTCACAGTGTTTAGGGTCTGTCGTTGAGTTCCCAGTGTTTAGGGTCTGTCGTTGACTTCACAGTGATTAGGGTCTGTTGTTGAGTTCCCAGTGTTTAGGGTCTGTTGTTGAGTTCCCAGTGTTTAGGGTCTGTTGTTGAGTTCCCAGTGTTTAGGGTCTGTTGTTGAGTTCCCAGTGTTTAGGGTCTGTTGTTGAGTTCCCAGTGTTTAGGGTCTGTTGTTGAGTTCACAGTGTTTAGGGTCTGTCGTTGAGTTCCCAGTGTTCAGGGTCTGTCGTTGAGTTCCCAGTGTTCAGGGTCTGTCGTTGAGTTCCCAGTGTTTAGGGTCTGTCGTTGAGTTCCCAGTGTTCAGGGTCTGTCGTTGAGTTCCCAGTGTTCAGGGTCTGTCGTTGAGTTCTCAGTGTTCAGGGTCTGTCGTTGAGTTCACAGTGTTTAGGGTCTGTTGTTGAGTTCCCAGTGTTTAGGGTCTGTCGTTGAGTTCCCAGTGTTCAGGGTCTGTCGTTGAGTTCCCAGTGTTCAGGGTCTGTCGTTGAGTTCCCAGTGTTCAGGGTCTGTCGTTGAGTTCCCAGTGTTCAGGGTCTGTCGTTGAGTTCTCAGTGTTCAGGGTCTGTCGTTGAGTTCCCAGTGTTCAGGGTCTGTCGTTGAGTTCTCAGTGTTCAGGGTCTGTCGTTGAGTTCACAGTGTTCAGGGTGTAAATCTGAACTGGATCAGAATTGTAGTCACAATCTCATTTATAAAAGTCATTTCTCCAATGAAAACAATCTGCTATATTGTCACTGTTGGAATCTTACGCTTCATAACATCTGAATCATATAGCTAGAATCATACAGCTAGAATCATACAGCTAGAATCATACAGCTAGAATCATACAGCTAGAATCATACAGCTAGAATCATATAGCTAGAATCATATAGCTAGAATCATATAGCTAGAATCATACAGATAGAATCATATAGATAGAATCATATAGCTAGAATCATATAGCTAGAATCATATAGCTAGAATCATATAGCTAGAATTATACAGCTAGAATCATATAGCTAGAATCATACAGCTAGAATCAAACATATAGAATCATATAGCTAGAATCATATAGCTAGAATCATATAGCTAGAATCATATAGCTAGAATCATATAGCTAGAATTATTTAGCTAGAATTATACAGATAGAATCATACAGAGAGAATCATATAGCTAGAATCATACAGCTAGAATCATACAGCTAGAATCATAAAGCTAGAATCATACAGCTAGAATCATACATATAGAATCATACAGCTAGAATCATATAGCTAGAATCATACAGATAGAATAATATAGCTAGAATCACACAGCTAGATTCATACATATAGAATCATACAGCTAGAATCATACAGATAGAATCAGATAGCTAGAATCATATAGCTAGAATAAATTCACGTCTCCCCCCAATCCCCTACACACACCACAGTACTACACTGAGACGTCCCCCCCAATCCCCTACACACACCACAGTACTACACCCCCCAATCCCCTACACCCCCCCAATCCCCTACACCCCCCCAATCCCCTACACTGAGACGCCCCCCCCCCCCCAATACCCTACACACACCACAGTACTACACTGAGACGTCCCCCCCCAATACTCTACACACACCACAGTACTACACTGAGACGTCCCCCCCCAATACCCTACACACACCACAGTACTACACTGAGACGTCCCCCCCCAATACCCTACACACACCACAGTACTACACTGAGACGTCCCCCCCAATACCCTACACACACCACAGTACTACACCCCCCCCCCAAACAACTGGGTCACAGAGGCCTGTTTCTGTAGTAGTGGAACAACTGGATCACAGACGCCTGTTTCTGTAGTAGTGGAACAACTGGGTCACAGAGGCCTGTTTCTGTAGTAATGGAACAACTGGGTCACAGAGGCCTGTTTCTGTAATAGTGGAACAACTGGGTCACAGAGGCCTGTTTCTGTAATAGTGGAACAACTGGGTCACAGAGGCCTGTTTCTGTAGTAGTGGAACAACTGGGTCACAGAGGCCTGTTTCTGTAGTAATGGAACAACTGGGTCACAGAGGCCTGTTTCTGTAGTAGTGGAACAACTGGGTCACAGAGGCCTGTTTCTGTAATAGTGGAACAACTGGATCACAGAGGCCTGTTTCTGTAGTAGTGGAACAACTGGGTCACAGAGGCCTGTTTCTGTGGTAGTGGAACAACTGGGTCACAGAGGCCTGTTTCTGTAGTAGTGGAACAACTGGGTCACTACTGTTTCTGTAGTAGTGGAACAACTGGATCACAGAGGCCTGTTTCTGTGGTAGTGGAACAACTGGGTCACAGAGGCCTGTTTCTGTAGTGGTGGAACAACTGGGTCACAGAGGCCTGTTTCTGTAGTAGTGGAACAACTGGGTCACAGAGGCCTGTTTCTGTAGTAGTGGAACAACTGGGTCACTACTGTTTCTGTAGTAGTGGAACAACTGGGTCACAGAGGCCTGTTTCTGTAGTAGTGGAACAACTGGGTCACAGAGGCCTGTTTCTGTAGTAGTGGAACAACTGGATCACAGAGGCCTGTTTCTGTAGTAGTGGAACAACTGGGTCACTACTGTTTCTGTAGTAGTGGAACAACTGGATCACAGAGGCCTGTTTCTGTGGTAGTGGAACAACTGGGTCACAGAGGCCTGTTTCTGTAGTAGTGGAACAACTGGGTCACAGAGGCCTGTTTCTGTAGTAGTGGAACAACTGGGTCACAGAGGCCTGTTTCTGTAGTAGTGGAACAACTGGGTCACTACTGTTTCTGTAGTAGTGGAACAACTGGGTCACAGAGGCCTGTTTCTGTGGTAGTGGAACAACTGGGTCACAGAGGCCTGTTTCTGTAGTAGTGGAACAACTGGGTCACAGAGGCCTGTTTCTGTAGTAGTGGAACAACTGGGTCACAGAGGCCTGTTTCTGTAGTAGTGGAACAACTGGGTCACAGAGGCCTGTTTCTGTAATAGTGGAACAACTGGGTCACAGAGGCCTGTTTCTGTAGTAGTGGAACAACTGGGTCACAGAGGCCTGTTTCTGTAGTAGTGGAACAACTGGGTCACAGAGGCCTGTTTCTGTAGTAGTGGAACAACTGGGTCACAGAGGCCTGTTTCTGTAATAGTGGAACAACTGGGTCACAGAGGCCTGTTTCTGTGGTAGTGGAACAACTGGGTCACAGAGGCCTGTTTCTGTAGTAGTGGAACATGTTTGACTGTTCTAAATGCAATAGAACATTAAAATGAGCAGAATAATTCTCACAGGCAGAAGAATAGTTGATAAAGGTTACTGTCAGCGCACGGCATACTCTTGCAATCGTTCAGCTCTAAACTGAAGAAACCAAAATCTAATTTCAGCAAAATAATAGATTTCCTCCCTCAGCCTTTCAATCTCAGACAATGGTCTTCCAGAACAGAGAGCCTCATGGTCTGCCAGATCAGAGAGCCTATTGGTCTGCTGAACAGAACAAATGTACATCCCACATGGCACCTTATGTCCTATATAGTGCACTAGTTTTGCCCAGAGCCCTATTGGTAGTAGTGCACTACATAGGGATTAGGGTGCCATTTGGTGTGCAAAACGAAACAATGTGTATAAGTCGACTTCTATCCATCACAGAAAGAGGAGAGGGGCAGGTTGACCAGGGTCTGAGACAGAGGAGAGAGGGAGGGAGGGAGGGAGGGAGAGAGAGAGGGAGGGAGGGAGGGGGGAGGGAGGAGTAGAGTTCTATATGGGTCCTTCTATAGAAGTAGTGTTCTATATGGGTCATTCTACAGAAGTAGTGTTCTATATGGGTCATTCTATAGAAGTAGTGTTCTATATGGGTCATTCTATAGAACTAGTGTTCTATATGGGTCATTCTATAGAGGTTGTGTTCTATATGGGTCATTCTACAGAAGTAGTGTTCTATATGGGTCATTCTACAGAAGTAGTGTTCTACATGGGTCATTCTACAGAAGTAGTGTTCTACATGGGTCATTCTACAGAAGTAGTGTTCTATATGGGTCATTCTATATGGGTCATTCTACAGAAGTAGTGTTCTATATGGGTCATTCTACAGAAGTAGTGTTCTATATGGGTCATTCTATAGAAGTAGTGTTCTATATGGGTCATTCTATAGAAGTAGTGTTCTATATGGGTCATTCTATAGAAGTAGTGTTCTATATGGGTCATTCTACAGAAGTAGTGTTCTATATGGGTCATTCTACAGAAGTAGTGTTCTACATGGGTCATTCTATAGAAGTAGTGTTCTTTATGGGTCATTCTATAGAAGTAGTGTTCTATATGGGTCAATCTATAGAAGTAGTGTTCTATATGGGTCATTCTATAGAAGTAGTGTTCTATATGGGTCATTCTACAGAAGTAGTGTTCTATATGGGTCATTCTACAGAAGTAGTGTTCTATATGGGTCATTCTATATGAGACATTCTATAGAAGTAGTATTCTATATGGGTCATTCTACAGAAGTAGTGTTCTATATGGGTCATTCTACAGAAGTAGTGTTCTATATGGGTCATTCTACAGAAGTAGTGTTCTATATGGGTCATTCTATAGAGGTAGTGTTCTATATGGGTCATTCTATATGAGACATTCTATAGAAGTAGTATTCTATATGGGTCATTCTATAGAAGTAGTGTTCTATATGGGTCATTCTACAGAAGTAGTGTTCTATATGGGTCATTCTATATGAGACATTCTATAGAAGTAGTATTCTATATGGGTCATTCTATAGAAGTAGTGTTCTATATGGGTCATTCTATAGAAGTAGTGTTCTATATGGGTCATTCTATATGAGACATTCTATAGAAGTAGTATTCTATATGGGTCATTCTATAGAAGTAGTGTTCTATATGGGTCATTCTATAGAAGAAGTGTTCAATATGGTACATTCTATAGAAGTAGTGTTCTATATGGGTCATTCTACAGAAGTAGTGTTCTATATGGGTCATTCTATAGAAGTAGTGTTCTATATGGGTCCTTCTATAGAAGTAGTGTTCTATATGGGTCATTCTACAGAAGTAGTGTTCTATATGGGTCATTCTACAGAAGTAGTGTTCTATATGGGTCATTCTATAGTAGTGTTCTATATGGGTCATTCTACAGAAGTAGTGTTCTATATGGGTCATTCTACAGAAGTAGTGTTCTATATGGGTCATTCTATAGAAGTAGTGTTCTAAATGGGTCATTCTATAGTAGTAGTGTTCTATATGGGTCATTCTATAGAAGTAGTGTTCTATATGGGTCATTCTATAGAATTAGTGTTCTATATGGGTCATTCTACAGAAGTTGCGTTCTATATGGATAATTCTATATGGGGCATTCTATAGCTGTTGTATTCTATATGGGTCATTCTATAGAAGTAGTGTTCTATATGGGTCATTCTATCGAAGTAGTGTTCTATATGGGTCATTCTACAGAAGTTGCGTTCTATATGGATAATTCTATATGGGGCATTCTATAGCTGTTGTATTCTATATGGGTCATTCTATAGAAGTAGTGTTCTATATGGGTCATTCTATAGAAGTAGTATTCTATATGGGTCATTCTACAGAAGTAGTGTTCTATATGGGTCATTCTACAGAAGTAGTGTTCTATATGGGTCATTCTATATGAGACATTCTATAGAAGTAGTATTCTATATGGGTCATTCTACAGAAGTAGTGTTCTATATGGGTCATTCTACAGAAGTAGTGTTCTATATGGGTCATTCTACAGAAGTAGTATTCTATATGGGTCATTCTACAGAAGTAGTGTTCTATATGGGTCATTCTACAGAAGTAGTGTTCTATATGGGTCATTCTATATGAGACATTCTATAGAAGTAGTGTTCTATATGGGTCATTCTATAGAAGTAGTGTTCTATATGGGTCATTCTACAGAAGTAGTGTTCTATATGGGTCATTCTACAGAAGTAGTGTTCTATATGGGTCATTCTATGGTAGTGTTCTATATGGGTCATTCTATAGAAGTAGTATTCTATATGGGTCATTCTACAGAAGTAGTGTTCTATATGGGTCATTCTATAGAAGTAGTGTTCTATATGGGTCATTCTATAGAAGTAGTATTCTATATGGGTCATTCTACAGAAGTAGTGTTCTATATGGGTCATTCTATATGGGTCATTCTACAGAAGTAGTGTTCTATATGGGTCATTCTATAGAAGTAGTGTTCTATATGGGTCATTCTATAGAAGTAGTATTCTATATGGGTCATTCTACAGAAGTAGTGTTCTATATGGGTCATTCTATAGAAGTAGTGTTCTATATGGGTCATTCTATAGAAGTAGTATTCTATATGGGTCATTCTACAGAAGTAGTGTTCTATATGGGTCATTCTACAGAAGTAGTGTTCTATATGGGTCATTCTATAGAAGTAGTGTTCTATATGGGTCCTTCTATAGAAGTAGTGTTCTATATGGGTCATTCTATAGAAGTAGTGTTCTATATGGGTCCTTCTATAGAAGTAGTGTTCTATATGGGTCATTCTACAGAAGTAGTGTTCTATATGGGTCATTCTACAGAAGTAGTGTTCTATATGGGTCCTTCTATAGAAGTAGTGTTCTATATGGGTCATTCTACAGAAGTAGTGTTCTATATGGGTCCTTCTATAGAAGTAGTGTTCTATATGGGTCATTCTACAGAAGTAGTGTTCTATATTGGTCATTCTATATGGGTCCTTCTATAGAAGTAGTGTTCTATATGGGTCCTTCTCATTTCCAATGCTACCCGGAGAATAACCGTTCAACCAATGTGAGCATCGACTAAAGCATGATCACACTACGGTTACAGCATTTAAAGATAAATCCATTTCCATTCCAAAGACCAGTAGAAACTAATACAGACAGTCAATCAAAACAAGTGTAGTTTTCATTGGTCACGTTGTTAATCAGAGCCCTAAATTCACCGTTTGGATCCAAAGAATAATTTATTAAAGTGACCTGTAGGTCGTCCCAGGACTGAGGAGCACAGCATCTGAAATAAGTATATCCCTAACTCAGAGACCCGTGGAACCTCTAGAATCAACCAGTCTTAACTCAGAGACCTGGTGGAACCTCTAGAATCAACCAGTCTTAACTCAGAGGAGACCTGGTGGAACCTCTAGAACCAACCAGTCTTAACTCAGAGACCCGTGGAACCTCTAGAACCAACCAGTCTTAACTCAGAGACCCGTGGAACCTAGAACCAACCAGTCTTAACTCAGAGACCCGTGGAACCTTTAGAACCAACCAGTCAGAACTCAGAGGAGACCCGTGGAACCTCTAGAACCAACCAGTCAGAACTCAGAGGAGACCCGTGGACCCTCTTGAACCAACCAGTCATTACTCAGAAGAGACCTGGTGGAACCTCTAGAACCAACCAGTCAGAACTCAGAGACCCGTGGAACCTCTAGAACCAACCAGTCATTACTCAGAGGAGACCTGGTGGAACCTCTAGAATCAACCAGTCTTAACTCAGAGGAGACCTGGTGGAACCTCTAGAACCAACCAGTCTTAACTCAGAGACCCGTGGAACCTCTAGAACCAACCAGTCATTACTCAGAGGAGACCTGGCGGAACCTATAGAACCAACCAGTCAGAACTCAGAGACCCGCGGAACCTCTAGAACCAACCAGTCATTACTCAGAGGAGACCTGGTGGAACCTCTAGAACCAACCAGTCTTAACTCAGAGGAGACCTGGTGGAACCTCTAGAACCAACCAGTCTTGGGAGTCTTATATTTACTAGAAGTCTAATTTAGAAGTGAAGTGAAGCAGTATGGGAGTTTCTAGAGAAGTGCTTTATTTAAGCATTAAGGCCCGAGGGGGTGTTGTATATGGCCAATATATCGTCGTGGTATACTGGCCATATATCACAAACCCCTGAGGTGCCTTAATGCTATTTTTTTGTCATAGCCGTGGTGTACGGTCTGACATACCATGGCTGTCAGCCAATCAGCGTTCAGGGCTCAAACCACCCAGTTTATAAATACGAATAATAGCCAATGTTGGGCCCTTCTGGTAATCAGAGATTACCAACCAATATCACTATAAAAGAGACAATGATGCGTACGGAAATTATCACCAGTCATACAACACAGAGGATGAGTGGTAGACTGAATCTAGAGGTTTTAACACAGAGACTGAATCTAGAGGTTTTAACACAGAGACTGAGAGGTAGACTGAATCTAGAGGTTTTAACACAGAGACTGAGGTGTAGACTGAATCTAGAGGTTTTAACACAGAGGCTGAGTGGTAGACTGAATCTAGAGGTTTTAACACAGAGACTGAGTGGTAGACTGAATCTAGAGGTTTTAACACAGAGACTGAGTGGTAGACTGAATCTAGAGGTTTTAACACAGAGACTGAGTGGTAGACTGCATCTAGAGGTTTTAACACAGAGACTGAGTGGTAGACTGAATCTAGAGGTTTTAACACAGAGACTGAGTAGTAGACTGAATCTAGAGGTTTCAACACAGAGACTGAGTGGTAGACTGAATCTAGAGGTTTTAACACAGAGACTGAGTGGTAGACTGAATCTAGAGGTTTTAACACAGAGACTGAGTGGTAGACTGAATCTAGAGGTTTTAACACAGAGACTACTCCATGCCTGTAGATTGAGTCGTCATAGTCAGTTACTGGGAGAACTGTTGTTTCTACACTCTTCATACCATTTTGAAAAGTCTCCGTGTGTGTGTGTGTGTGTGTGTGTGTGTGTGTCTGTGTGTCTGTGTGTCTTTGTGTGTGTGTGCCTCTGTGTTCAGCAGAAATCCCAGTGATTATGAGTTCAGCAGAAATCCCAGTGATTATGAGTTCAGCAGAAATCCCAGTGATTATGAGTTCAGCAGAAATCCCAGTGATTATGAGTTCAGCAGAAATCCCAGTGATTATGAGTTCAGCAGAAATCCCAGTGATTATGAGTTCAGCAGAAATCCCAGTGATTATGAGTTCAGCAGAAATCCCAGTGATGAGTTCAGCATAAATCCCAGTGATTATGAGTTCAGCATAAATCCCAGTGATGAGTTCAGCATAAATCCCAGTGATTATGAGTTCAGCAGAAATCCCAGTGATTATGAGTTCATTAGAAATCCCAGTGATTATGAGTTAGAGTGAGTTTAATTAACAAGATAATAGAAAGAGATAAGGAGATGAACACAAGATGGGGCGTGACCCTCAGTCACACAACAGCCCCTCCGAGCCAATTACACGTTCCCAAATGCACCATAGACGACACGCCTTGTATATGATATTCATGATTACCAATCTCTCTGATAGGAACAAGCCTCATCGGGACTCTACAGTGTTGTTCTCCTCTCTCTCTGATAGGAACAAGCCTCACCAGGACTCTATAGTGTTGTTCTCCTCTCTCTCTGATAGGAACAAGCCTCATCAGGACTCTACAGTGTTGTTCTCCTCTCTCTGATAGGAACACGCCTCATCAGGACTCTACAGTGTTGTTCTCCTCTCTCTCTGATAGGAACAAGCCTCGCCAGGACTCTACAGCTGTGTTCTCCTCTCTCTCTGATAGGAACAAGCCCCATCAGGACTCTACGGTGTTGTTCTCCTCTCTCTCTGATAGGAACAAGCCTCTTCACAAGCTTGGTTGTCAGGTGGGCCGGTTACTGTATGAGTGGCATCCAGGGTAAGGTTGTATCCCTCAGAGGAGAGAGACACCAGAGGGCAACCTGACAGGGTAAGGTTGTATACCTCAGAGGAGAAAGTCACGAGAGGGCAGCCTGACAGGGTAAGGTTGTTTCCCTCAGAGGAGAGAGACACGAGAGGGCAGCCTGACAGGGTAAGGTTGTATCCCTCAGAGGAGAGAGACACGAGAGGGCAGGCCTCTCTCATGGCCTCCTGCCCTCAGGACACTCCTCACTCCTCCTCCTGCCCTCAGGACACTCCTCACTCCTCCTCCTACCCTCAGGACACTCCTCACTCCTCCTCCTGCCCTCAGGACATTCCTCACTCCTCCTCCTGTCCTCAGGACACTCCTCACTCCTCCTCCTGCCCTCAGGACACTCCTCACTCCTCCTCCTACCCTCAGGACACTCCTCACTCCTCCTCCTGAACTCAGGACACTCCCCACTCCTCCTCCTGCCCTCAGGACACTCCTCCTATCCTCAGGACACTACTCACTCCTCATCGTACCCTCAGGACACTCCTCACTCCTCCTCCTCCACTCAGGATACCAATCACTCCTCCTCCTGCCCTCAGGACACTCCTCACTCCTCCTCCTGCCCGCAGGACACTCCTCACTCCTCCGCCTGCCCTCAGGACACTACTCACTCCTCCTCCTTCCCTCAAGGACACTCCTCACTCCTCCTCCTGCACTCAGGACACTCCTCACTCTTCCTCCTGCCCTCAGGACACTCCTCACTCCTCCTCCTGCCCGCAGGACACTCCTCACTCCTCCTCCTGCCCTCAGGACACCCCTCACTCCTCCTCTTGCCCTCAGGCCACTCCTCACTCCTCCTCCTGCCCTCAGGACACCCCTCACTCCTCCTCCTGCCCTCAGGACACTCCCCCTGCCTCCTCCTGCCCTCAGGACACTCCTCACTCCTCCTCCTGCACTTTGGACACTCCTCACTCCTCCTCCTGCCCTCAGGACACTCCTCACTCCTCCTCCTACCCTCAGGACACTCCCCACTCCTCCTCCTGCCCTCAGGACACTCCTCACTCCTCCTCCTATCCTCAGGACACTCCCCACTCCTCCTGCTGCCCTCAGGAAACTCCTCCTCCTATCCTCTGGACATTCCTCACTCCTCCTCCTGCCATTAGGACACTCCTCACTCCTCCTGCCCTCAGGACACCCCTCACTCCTCCTCCTGCCCTCAGGACACCCCTCACTCCTCCTGCCCTCAGGCCACTCCTTACTCCTCCTCCTGCCCTCAGGACACTCCTCACTCCTCCTCCGGCCCTCAGGACACTCCTCACTCCTCCTCTTACCCTCAGGACACTCCTCACTCCTCCTCCTGCCCTCAGTACACTCCTCACTACTCTTCATGCCCGCAGGACACTCCTCACTACTCCTTCTGCCCTCAGGACACTACTCACTCCTCCTCCTGCCCGCAGGACATTCCTCACTCCTCCTCCTGCCCTCAGGACACTCCTCACTCCTCCTCCTGTCCTCAGGATACTCCTCACTCCTCCTCCTGCCCTCAGTACACTCCTCACTCCTCCTCCTGCCCTCAGGACACTCCTCACTCCTCCTCCTGCCCTCAGGACACTACTCACTCCTCCTCCTGCCCGCAGGACACTCCTCACTCCTCCTCCTGCCCTCAGGACACTACTCACTCCTCCTCGAGCACTCAGGACACTCCCCCTGCCTCCTCCTGTCCTCAGGACACTCCTCACTCCTCCTCCTGTCCTCAGGACACTCATCACTCCTCCTCCTGCCCTCAGGACACTACTCACTCCTCCTCCTGCCTTCAAAAAACTCCTCACTCCTCCTCCTGCCCTCAGGACACTCCTCACACCTCCTCCTACCCTCAGGACACTCCCCACTCCTCCTCCTGCCCTCATGACACTCCCCCTGCTTCCTCCTGCCCTCAGGACACTCCTCACTCCTCCTCCTGCCCTTTGGACACTCCTCACCTCTCCTCCTGCCCTCAGGACACTCCTCACTCCTCCTCCTGCCCTCAGGACGCTCATCCTCCTGCCCTCAGGACACTCCTCACTCCTCCTCCTGCCATTTGGACACTCCTCACTCCTCCTCCTGCCCTCAGGACACTCCTCACTCCTCCTCCTGCCCTCAGGACACTCCTCACTCCTCCTCCTGCCCTCAGGACATTCCTCACTCCTCCTCCTGCCCCCAGGACCATCCTCACTCCTCCTCCTGCCCTCAGGACACCCTTCACTCCTCCTCCTCCCCAAAGGACTCTCCTCACTACTCCTCCTCCTGCCCTCAGGACACTCCCCCTGCCTCCTCCTGCCCTCAGGACACTCCTCACTCCTCCTCCTGCACTTTGGACACTCCTCACTCCTCCTCCTGCCCTCAGGACACTCCTCACTCCTCCTCCTACCCTCAGGACACTCCCCACTCCTCCTCCTGCCCTCAGGACACTCCTCACTCCTCCTCCTATCCTCAGGACACTCCCCACTCCTCCTGCTGCCCTCAGGAAACTCCTCCTCCTATCCTCTGGACATTCCTCACTCCTCCTCCTGCCATTAGGACACTCCTCACTCCTCCTGCCCTCAGGACACCCCTCACTCCTCCTCCTGCCCTCAGGACACCCCTCACTCCTCCTGCCCTCAGGCCACTCCTTACTCCTCCTCCTGCCCTCAGGACACTCCTCACTCCTCCTCCGGCCCTCAGGACACTCCTCACTCCTCCTCTTACCCTCAGGACACTCCTCACTCCTCCTCCTGCCCTCAGTACACTCCTCACTACTCTTCATGCCCGCAGGACACTCCTCACTACTCCTTCTGCCCTCAGGACACTACTCACTCCTCCTCCTGCCCGCAGGACATTCCTCACTCCTCCTCCTGCCCTCAGGACACTCCTCACTCCTCCTCCTGTCCTCAGGATACTCCTCACTCCTCCTCCTGCCCTCAGTACACTCCTCACTCCTCCTCCTGCCCTCAGGACACTCCTCACTCCTCCTCCTGCCCTCAGGACACTACTCACTCCTCCTCCTGCCCGCAGGACACTCCTCACTCCTCCTCCTGCCCTCAGGACACTACTCACTCCTCCTCGAGCACTCAGGACACTCCCCCTGCCTCCTCCTGTCCTCAGGACACTCCTCACTCCTCCTCCTGTCCTCAGGACACTCATCACTCCTCCTCCTGCCCTCAGGACACTACTCACTCCTCCTCCTGCCTTCAAAAAACTCCTCACTCCTCCTCCTGCCCTCAGGACACTCCTCACACCTCCTCCTACCCTCAGGACACTCCCCACTCCTCCTCCTGCCCTCATGACACTCCCCCTGCTTCCTCCTGCCCTCAGGACACTCCTCACTCCTCCTCCTGCCCTTTGGACACTCCTCACCTCTCCTCCTGCCCTCAGGACACTCCTCACTCCTCCTCCTGCCCTCAGGACGCTCATCCTCCTGCCCTCAGGACACTCCTCACTCCTCCTCCTGCCATTTGGACACTCCTCACTCCTCCTCCTGCCCTCAAGACACTCCTCACTCCTCCTCCAGCCCTCAGGACACTCCTCACTCCTCCTCCTGCCCTCAGGACACTCCTCACTCCTCCTCCTGCCCTCAGGACATTCCTCACTCCTCCTCCTGCCCCCAGGACCATCCTCACTCCTCCTCCTGCCCTCAGGACACCCTTCACTCCTCCTCCTCCCCAAAGGACTCTCCTCACTACTCCTTCTCCTGCCCTCAGGACACTCCTCATGCCCTCAGGACACCCCTCACTCCTCCTCCTTCCCACAGGACACTCCCCCTGCCTCCTCCTGCCCTCAGGACACTCCTCACTCCTCCTCCTTCCCTCAGGACACTCCTCACTCCTCCTCCTGCCCTCAGGACATTCCTCACTCCTCCTCCTGCCCCCAGGACCCTCCTCTCTCCTCCTCTTGCCCTCAGGACACCCTTCACTTCTCCTCCTCCCCAAATGACACTCCTCACTCCTCCTCCTGCCCTCAGGACACTCCTCACTCCTCCTCCTGCCTTCAGGACACTCCCCCTGCCTCCCCCTGCCCCCCGGACACTCCTCACTCCTCCTCCTGTCCTCAGGACACTCCTCACTCCTCCTCCTGCCCTCAGGACACTCCTCACTCCTCCTCCTGCCCTCGGGACACTCCTCACTCCTCCTCCTACTCTCAGGACACTCCTCACTCCTCCTCCTGCCCTCAGGACACTCCTCCTCCTGCCCTCAGGACGCCCCTCACTCCTCCTCCTGCCCTCAGGCCACCCCTCACTCCTCCTGCCTCCTTCTGCCCTCAGGGCACAACTCACTCCTCCTCCTGCCCTCAGGACACTCCTCCTCCTACCCTCAGGACACTCCTCCTCCTGCCCTCAGGACACTCCTCCTCCTGCCCTCAGGACACTCCTCCTCCTGCCCTCAGGACACTCCTCACTCCTCCTCCTACCCTCAGGACACTCCTCACTCCTCCTCCTACCCCCAGGACAATCCTCCTCCTGCCCTCAGGACACTCCTCACTCCTCCTCCTGCCCTCAGGACACTCCTCGCTCTTCCTCCTGCCCTCAGGACACTCCTCGCTCCTCCTCCTCCCCTCAGGACACTCCTCTGCTCTGCTCGACCTGCTAATAGAGAGGGACAGATAGCCATACTGAGACACACCAGGACCTGGCACTGACTTTGTGTACAGAGTCGTGCACAGAGTGAGAGAGAGAGAGCAAATATCACTTATTACACTGTCTGAGTTTACAGAGCTCTTTATAAGCAAGACATGGGGCACAGAAAATAGAGGTAGTCAATGTCTTGGAACTGAGTTTACAGAGCAGCACGGCCAATGGACAATATTACTGATCCTACAGCTTTAACAAGAGGAGAGGCGAGGAGAGGAGAGGAGAGAGACAACAGAGGCAGAGGAGAGGAGAGGAGAGGAGAGGAGAGGAGAGGAGAGGAGAGGAAAGGAAAGGAAAGGAAAGGAAAGGAAAGGAGAGGAGAGAGGAGAGGAGAGGAGAATCTCTCTGACAGGGATTAGAGTGAGAAGAACAGACAATTCAGTCAGGCAATAGACTAACTAGGGAGAATGTAGGCTGCTTTCTCAAATGGCACCCTATGGGGCTGATTCCTGCACAGCATTCCCTCACCATGGGGCTGATTCCTGCACAGCATTCCCTCACCATGTGGCCGATTCCTGCACAGCATTCCCTCACCATGTGGCCGATTCCTTCACAGCTTTCCCTCACCATGGGGCTGATTCCTGCACAGCATTCCCTCACCATGTGGCCGATTCCTGCACAGCATTCCCTCACCATGTGTTCGATTCCTGCACAGCAGTCCCTCACCATGTGGCCGATTCCTGCACAGCTTTCCCTCACCATGTGGCTGATTCCTGCACAGCATTCCCTCACCATGGGGCTGATTCCTGCACAGCATTCCCTCACCATGTGGCCGAATCCGACCCGAGTTAAGAGCCGGAAATGGAACGGAATTCCCTTTTGTCACGCCTGCTCCCTCTCCCTGGTGCTCGAGGGCATTGCATGTATAGACCTATAGACTACTGGTCACGCCTGCTCCCTCTCCCTGGAGCTCGAGGGCACCGGGCATCATACACACCTGTTACCAACAGCAGCTGCTCTCACCTGGACTCACCTGTATATCTGTCTGTTCCTTGGTTGTGTTTCCTGTGTTTATTGGTGTTTGTTACCTGTTCCTGTCCAGACTCTGGACACTCTTCACTCCTCCTCCTGCCCTCAGGACACCCCTCACCCCTCCTGCCCTCCTGCCCTCAGGACACCCCTCACCCCTCCTGCCCTCAGGACACCCCTCACCCCTCCTGCCCTCAGGACACTCCTCACTCCCCCTGCCTCTTCCTGCCCTCAGGACACCCCCCACCCCTCCTGCCCTCAGGACACCCCTCACCCCTCCTGCCCTCAGGACACCCCTCCTGCCCTCAGGACACTCCTCCTGCCCTCAGGACACCCCTCTGCCCTCCTGCCCTCAGGACACCCCTCCTGCCCTCAGGACACCCCTCCTGCCCTCAGGACACCCCTCCTGCCCTCCTGCCCTCCTGCCCTCAGGACACCCCTCACCCCTCCTGCCCTCAGGACACTCCTCACCCCTCCTTCCCTCCTGCCCTTAGGAAACTCCCCCTGCCTCCTCCTGCCCTCAGGACACCCCTCACCCCTCCTTCCCTCAGGACACTCCCCCTGCCCTCCTCCTGCCCTCAGGACACTCCTCATCCCTCCTGCCCTCAGGACACTCCCCCTGCCCTCCTCCTGCCCTCAGGACACTCCCCCTGCCTCCTCCTGCCCTCAGGACACTCCCCATGCAACCTCCTGCCCTCAGGACACTCCCCCTGTCCTCCTCCTGCCCTCAGGACACCCCTCACCCCTCCTGCCCTCCTGCCCTCAGGACACCCCTCCTGCCCTCCTGCCCTCCTGCCCTCAGGACACCCCTCACCCCTCCTGCCCTCAGGACACCCCTCACCCCTCCTATTCCGTTTCACGTCCGTCAGCTATTAAAACCTCCCCGCACCATCTTCTCATCTCCCACGTCGCTCCTTACACTTAAGTGTCCTCTGTGTGTTATTCATATTGAAATCAATCAATAAATCAATAGTAAATAACTATAAAGGAAGAGAAGCTGAGGCCGAAACCCACAGAGAGACCGATATGTATGCTGGTAGCATGTTGGGAACCCACAGAGAGACCGATATGTATGCTGGTAGCATGTTGGGAACCCACAGAGAGACCGATATGTATGCTGGTAGCATGTTGGGAACCCACAGAGAGACCGATATGTATGCTGGTAGCATGTTGGGAACCCACAGAGAGACCGATATGTATGCTGGTAGCATGTTGGGAACCCACAGAGAGACCGATATGTATGCTGGTAGCATGTTGGGAACCCACAGAGAGACCGATATGTATGCTGGTAGCATGTTGGGAACCCACAGAGAGACCGATATGTATGCTGGTAGCATGTTGGGAACCCACAGAGAGACCGATATGTATGCTGGTAGCATGTTGGGAACCCACAGAGAGACCGATATGTATGCTGGTAGCATGTTGGGAACCCACAGAGAGACCGATATGTATGCTGGTAGCATGTTGGGAACCCACAGAGAGACCGATATGTATGCTGGTAGCATGTTGGGAACCCACAGAGAGACCGATATGTATGCTGGTAGCATGTTGGGAACCCACAGAGAGACCGATATGTATGCTGGTAGCATGTTGGGAACCCACAGAGAGGCCGATATGTATGCTGGTAGCATGTTGGGAACCCACAGAGAGACCGATATGTATGCTGGTAGCATGTTGGGAACCCACAGAGAGGCCGATATGTATGCTGGTAGCATGCTACAACACAGACATGCATTTCTTAATGTCAGATGTCTGCTGTATCAGCTATACAGATATAGACGAAGAGTGACTGTAAACCATGGGGAAAAAAACGTACTACCCTCAAATTTGGAGACAAATGTGAAAATAATCAGTAGAATTTACTGTCCACAGATAAGGCTGAGCAGCAGCTACTCTGCGCATGCAGTTCTGTTTAGGAACATGGAGAGAAGCCTGGTCAACTTCTAGCTCATCAACTCAAGTTTAAATCTGTCTCACAGGTGATACCTCATATTTACAACACCTCTGGTGGCTTTCAGGATCGGTGGGTCTCCTGCAGGGCGTTGAGCTAATGTAGGCTAATGTGATTAGCAAGAGGTTGTAAGTAACAAGAGCATTTCCCAGGACATAGACATACTGTATCTGATATTGGCAGAAAGATTAAATAATTGTTAATCTAACTGCACTGTCCAATTTACAGTAGCTATTACAGTGAAAGAATACCATACTATTGTTTGAGGAGAGTGGACAATTTTGAACATGAAAAAGTATACATTTTTTAATGTATTTTAATTTTTTTAAATTTATTTATTTATTTTCAAATTCTACAAGAATACGTTTTCTGCCAAACTGGTCCCCCTCTTGCTTGAAATGTTTGAAAACGTGTTTTACCCCAAATACTGAGAGGCGTCAATCACACTTTTGTTAAAACCCAGCAAGTGTGGCTCATTCCGACCGATCGCACTTAAATGCAGACGTAAAAATGTTAGTGAAATTGCTTGCCTTTGTCAGGGTTTAGAATCCACTATGACAGGGTTTAGAATCCACTATGACAGGGTTTGGAATCCACTATGACAGGTTTTAGAATCCACTATGACAGAGTTTAGAATCCACTATGACAGGTTTAGAATCCACTATGACAGGTTTTAGAATCCACTATGACAGGGTTTAGAATCCACTATGACAGGTTTTAGAATCCACTATGACAGGGTTTAGAATCCACTATGACAGGGTTTGGAATCCACTATGACAGGGTTTAGAATCCACTATTCGATCAGCCGAATCGGGTCTGGATGCCCTTTTGAAAACACTGTTTCATCTAAAGGGACTCATATCCCCATATTGTTTAGATAATCATGTCCCTTGAAAACCCTTCACTCAATAAAATCCAATCTAAGTTCGAAAAGGAACTTGGTGGAGAGACATCTGATGAAGTCTGGAATAATGCCTTACTCTGGGTAATTGGGATTTCCTCTTGTGCCCGGCTCAATCCTATACAGGTAAAGGTACTTCACCGTATCAATTTTCAGTAAGGCCAGATTGTCCAAATTCGACCCAAATATTGATGGTAGATGTGACAGGTGTAAAAGCTCCTTGGTGGACTTGATCCAGATGTTCTGGTCCAGTCCCTGTCTGGCAGATTACTGGTCCATTATATTTAAAAGCCTTTTCTGAAGCATTTGATATACAGTTTCACCCTAGTGCAGAAATGGCTATTTTTGGAGTAGAAAACAATCCTTCCCTGACCAATAGACAGCTAGATACCTTTGCCTCCCTGTTGGCCCTCAGAAGGATTTTATCGGATTGGAAATCTATCAAACCTCCGTTAGCCTCTCTTTGGCTCAAAGATCTGATGCTGTTCCTAAAATTACTACTATAGGGCCTATAGGATCCCCTCACCACTTGATGTTACTACTATAGTGTCTTTAGGATCCCCCCACCCCTTGAGGTTACTGCTATAGGACCTATAGAATCCCCCCACCCCTTGAGGTTACTACTATAGGGCCTATAGGATCCCCTCACACCCACTCCTTGAGGTTACTACTATTGGGCATATAGGTTCCCCTCACCCCTTGATTTTACTGCTATAGGGCCTGTAGGATCCCCACATCCCTTGAGGTTACTACTATTGGGCATATAGGTTCCCCTCACCCCTTGAGGTTACTACTATAGGGCCTATAGGATCCCACCACCCCTTGAGGTTACTGCTATAGGGCCTATAGGATCCCCTCACCCCTTGAGGTTACTGCTATAGGGCCTATAGGATCCCCTCACCCCCACCACTTGAGGTTTCTGCTATAGGGCATATCGGATCCCCTCACCCCTTGAGGTTACTACTATAGGGCCTATAGGATCCCCTCACCCCCACCACTTGAGGTTTCTGCTATAGGGCATATCGGATCCCCCTACCCTTGAGGTTACAACTATAGGGCCTATAGGATCCCCTCACCCCTTGAGGTTACTGATATAGGGCCTATAGGATCCCCTCACCCCTTGAGGTTACTACTAAAGGGCCAATAGGATCCCCTCACCCCTTGAGGTTACTACTATAGGGCCTATAGGATCACCTCACCCCTTGAGGTTACTACCATAGGGCCTATAGGATCCCCTCACCCCTTGAGGTTACTGCTATAGGGCCTATAGGATCCCCCCACCCCCACCCCTTGAGGTTACTGCTATAGGGCCTATAGGATCCCCTCACCCCTTGAGGTTACTGCTATAAGGCCTATAGGATCCCCTCACCCCTTGAGGTTACTACTAAAGGGCCAATAGGATCCCCTCACCCCTTGAGGTTACTACTATAGGGCCTATAGGATCCCCTCACCCCTTGAGGTTACTACTATAGGGCCTATGCGATCCCCTCACCCCTTGAGGTTACTACCATAGGGCCTATAGGATCCCGTCACCCCTTGAGGTTACTGCTATAGGGCCTATAGGATCCCGTCACCCCTTGAGGTTACTGCTATAGGGCCTATAGGATCCCCTCACCCCTTGAGGTTACTGCTATAAGGCCTATAGGATCCCCTCACCCCCACCCCTTGAGGTTACTACTATAGGGCATATAGGATCCCCTCACCCCTTGAGGTTACTACTAAAGGGCCTATAGGATCCCCTCACCCCCACCCCTTGAGGTTACTGCTATAAGGCCTATAGGATCCCCTCACCCCTTGAGGTTACTACTAAAGGGCCTATAGGATCCCCTCACCCCTTGAGGTTACTACTATAGGGCCTATAGGATCCCCACATCCCTTGAGGTTTCTGCTATAGGGCATATCGGATCCCCTCACCCCTTGAGGTTACTACTATAGGGCCTATAGGATCCCCTCACTACTTGAGGTTACTACTATAGGGTATTTAGGATCCCCACATCCCTTGAGGTTACTGCTATAGGGCCTATAGGATCCCGTCACCCCTTGAGGTTACTGCTATAGGGCCTATAGGATCCCGTCACCCCTTGAGGTTACTACTATAGGGCCTATAGGATCCCCTCACCCCCACCCCTTGAGGTTTCTGCTATAGGGCATATCGGATCCCCTCACCCCTTGAAGTTACTGCTATAGGGCCTATAGTATCCCCTAACACCTTGAGGTTACTACTATAGGGCCTATAGGATCCCCTCACCCCCACCCCTTGAGGTTACTGCTATAGGGCCTATAGAATCCCCTCACCCCTTGAGGTTACTGCATAGGGCCTATAGGATCCCCCCACCCCACCCCTTGAGGTTACTGCTATAGGGCCTATATGATCCCCCCACCCCCACCCCTTGAGGTTACTGCTATAGGGCCTATAGGATCCCCCCACCCCTTGAGGTTACTGCTATAGGGCCTATAGGATCCCCCCACCCCCACCCCTTGAGGTTACTGCTATAGGGCCTATAGGATCACCCCACCCCCACCCCTTGAGGTTACTACTATAGGGCCTATAGGGTCCCCTCACCCCTTGGGGTCACTGCTATAGGGCCTATAGGATCTCCTACCACCCAGATGGATTAGATCTACCACCCAGATGTCACCCATATATCCACAATAAACACTCAAACTGCTTATTAAAACAATATGGAGACTAAACAGGATTGTATCAAAACAATATGGAGACTAAACAGGATTGTATCAAAACAATATGGAGACTAAACAGGATTGTATCAAAACAACATGGAGACTAAACAGGATTGTATCAAAACAACATGGAGACTAAACAGGATTGTATCAAAACAATATGGAGACTAAACAGGATTGTATCAAAACAATATGGAGACTAAACAGGATTGTATCAAAACAATATGGAGACTAAACAGGATTGTATCAAAACAATATGGAGACTAAACAGGATTGTATCAAAACAATATGGAGACTAAACGGGATTGTACCAAAACAATATGGAGACTAAACAGGATTGTATCAAAACAATATGGAGACTAAACAGGATTGTATCAAAACAACATGGAGACTAAACAGGATTGTATCAAAACAACATGGAGACTAAACAGGATTGTATCAAAACAATATGGAGACTAAACAGGATTGTATCAAAACAATATGGAGACTAAACAGGATTGTATCAAAACAATATGGAGACTAAACAGGATTGTACCAAAACAATATGGAGCTACTGGACCATATTCACCACCTTCTGTCGCGCCTTGCGGTCGGTTTTCTTGCGGTCGGGATCCTTGCGGTCGCGGTGCCAAGTGGTGATGAAGCCAGTCAAGATGCTCTCAAAGTTGCAGCTGCAGAACTTTTAGAGGATCTGAGGTCCCAGCCTCCTGAGGGGGACGAGGCGCTGTCATGCCCTCTTCACAACTGTATGGGTGTGTACGGACCATGTTGATTCCTTAGTGATGTGGACTCAGAGGAACTTGACGTTCTCGACGTGGCAGACGTGTTGTTACCTACCCTCACCGCCTGGGGGCGACCCTACCCTCACCGCCTGGGGGCGACCCTACCCTCACCGCCTGGGGGCGACCCTACCCTCACCGCCTGGGGGCGACCCTACCCTCACCGCCTGGGGGCGACCCTACCCTCACCGCCTGGGGGCGACCCTACCCTCACCGCCTGGGGGCGACCCTACCCTCACCGCCTGGGGGCGACCCTACCCTCACCGCCTGGGGGAGACCCTACCCTCACCGCCTGGGGGCGACCCTACCCTCACCGCCTGGGGGCGACCCTACCCTCACCGCCTGGGGGCGACCCTACCCTCACCGCCTGGGGGCGACCCTACCCTCACCGCCTGGGGGCGACCCTACCCTCACCGCCTGGGGGCGACCCTACCCTCCCCGCCTGGGGGAGACCCTACCCTCACCGCCTGGGGGCGACCCTACCCTCACCGCCTGGGGGCGACCCTACCCTCACCGCCTGGGGGCGACCCTACCCTCACCGCCTTGGGGCGACCCTACCCTCACCGCCTGGGGGCGACCCTACCATCACCGCCTGGGGGCGACCCTACCATCACCGCCTGGGGGCGACCCTACCCTCACCGCCTGGGGGCGACCCTACCCTCACCGCCTGGGGGCGACCCTACCCTCACCGCCTGGGGGCGACCCTACCCTCACCGCCTGGGGGCGACCCTACCCTCACCGCCTGGGGGCGACCCTACCCTCACCACCTGGGGGCGACCCTACCCTCCCCACCTGGGGGCGACCCTACCCTCACCACCTGGGGGGCTCCTGTATTGAGGATCAGCATGGCAGACGTGTTGTTGCCTACCCTCACCACCTGGGGGGCTCCTGTATTGAGTATCAGCATGGCAGACGTGTTGTTGCCTACCCTCACCACCTGGGGGGCTCCTGTATTGAGGATCAGCATGGCAGACGTGTTGTTGCCTACCCTCACCACCTGGGGGCGACCCTACCCTCACCACCTGGGGGCGACCCTACCCTCACCACCTGGGGGGCTCCTGTATTGAGGATCTGCATTGCAGACGTGTTGTTGCCTACCCTTACCACCTGGGGGCGACCCGTCAGGAAGTCCAGGATCCAGTTGCAGAGGGAGGTGTTTAGTCCCCGGGTCCTTAGCGTAGTGATGAGCTTCGAGGGCACTATGGTGTTGAACGCTGAGCTGTAATCAATCAATAGCATTCTCACATAGGTGTTCGTTTTGTCCAGGTGGGGGAAGGGCGGTGTGGAGTGCAATTACATTGCGTCATTTGTGGATCTGTTGGGTCAGTATGTGAATTGGAGTGGGTCCACTGTTTCTGGGATGATGGTGTTGATGTGAGGCATGACCAGCCTTTCAAAGCGTTTCATGGCTACAGACGTGAGAGCTACGGGGCGATAGTCATTTAGACAGACTACCTTGGCATTCCTGGGCACAGGGACTATTGCTGGTAATACAGACCACGTATTGGTGATGAAGTGTTATTCTGATACATTACCTCAGGGTGACACAAAGCAGATAATATATTGAACTGAGCTTAGATTTTCATCAATCTGATTAAAACAATCTCTTTTTTTTTTATATTTGTTTTTACACCTTACCTGCACATATCTAAAAGATGTCCTCTTGTCCCACCAAACACAGGAGTTGGCAAGACAACACAAACAGATCTGGGACCAGGCTACCTACAAAACCCAGCTGATTTAAATTCAGAGTGAGACTAGATCACCTGACCACTGGCATAGCACACACCCCCGCCCTCCAGACAGGAAATGAACACGTAATAAGCAACAACATATATATATATTTTTTTTAGAATGAGACAGGAAGCTCTAAAACAGTAACTATGTTTTCTCAACCTTTTAATGACAAAAGGTGGAACAAATTAGATTGGATATACAACCGCAGTTAGCTGTGTGCGTTTCTCTGTCTCCTTCTCAGTCAGAAGACAAGGCAGCAGTGTCTCGTCTCCTCCCTGAGCTGACAGGTGCTCTGTGTACGTTGGAGCCTGACTCAGGGCCAGGAAGAGCTGCCAACTGCAACCGCACCCAAAAGACATGTCTGAGAGAGAGAGAGAGAGAGAGAGAGAGAGACAGAGAGAGAGAGAGAGAGAGAGAGACAGAGAGAGAGAGAGACAGAGATAGAGACAGAGAGAGAGAGAGACAGAGATAGAGACAGAGAGAGAGAGAGACAGAGAGAGAGAGAGAGAGAGAGAGAGAGAGAGAGAGAGAGAGAGAGAGAGAGAGACAGAGATAGAGACAGAGAGAGAGAGAGGGAGAGAGAGAGAGAGAGAGAGAGAGAGAGAGAGAGAGAGAGGATAGAGAGAGCGAGAGAGACAGAGAGAGAGAGGGGACAGAGAGAACAGAGAGTGAGAGAGAGAGAGAGAGAGACAGAGAGAGAGAGAGAGAACACACACAGAGAGAGAGAGAGAGAGAGAACACAGAGAGAGAGAGAGAGAGAACACAGAGAGAGAGAGAGAGAGAGAACAGAGAGAGAGAGAGAGAGAGAGGGAGAACAGAGAGAACAGAGAGAGAGAACAGAGAGAGAGAACAGAGAGAGAAACTGATAAATGAGGTTCTGAACCCTCACTGGGTAAACAGTTATTTCTGGTGTTATTTCCTGAGCAGCAGACATGTTGACCCAAAGTGACCAATCCAAGGTGTTTTAAGAGCTGTTTGTCCCAC